>NC_081568.1:160312128-160399863 GCF_022355385.1 Mustela nigripes
AGATCAGGATCACGACAAGGATGCCCACTCTCACCAGTCTTGTTCAACATAGTATTAGAAGTCCTAGCAACAGCAATCAGACAACAAAGAAAAATAAAAGGTATCCAAATTGGCACTGAAGAAGTCAACCTCTCTCTTCGCAGAGGACATGATTCTTTATATGGAAAACCCAAAAGACTCCACCCCCAAACTATTAGAACTCATACAGCAATTCAGCAACGTGGCGGGATACAAAGTCAATGTATCCTGTATCCACAGAAATCATTGGCTTTCTTAACACTAATAATGAAAATACAGAAAGGGAAATCAAAGAATCATTCCATTTACTATAGCACCAAGAACATAAGATACCTTGGAATAATCCTAACCAAAGAGATAAATATTCTGTACTCAAAGAACTACAGAACACTCATGAAAGAAATTGAAGAAGACCCAAAATGATGATAGACCATTCCATGCACTTGGATCATAAGAATAAACATTGTTACAATGTCTATAATGCCTGGGGAAATCTATAATTTTAATGCTATTGCAATCAAAATTCCACCAGTATTTTACAAAGAGCAAGAGCAAATAATCCAAAAATTTGTATGGAATCAGAAGAGATCCCGAATCACTAAGGAAATGCTGAAAAACAAAAACAAAACGGGGGGCATGACATTACCTGATTTAAAGCTTTACTACAAATCTGTGATCACCAAGACAGCATGGTACTCGCATAAAAACAGACACACAGACCAATGGAACAGAGTAGAGAGCCCAGATATGGACCCTCAACTCTATGGTCAATTAATCTTCGACAAAACAGGAAAAAAATATATACAGTGGGGAAAAGTCAGTCTCTTCAATAAATGGTGCTGGGTAAACTGGGCAGCTATATGTAGAAAAATGAAACTCGTCCATTCTCTTACACCGTACACAAAGATAAACTCAATATGGATAAACGACCTCAACGTGAGACAGGAATCCATCAGAATCCTAGAGGAGAACATAGGCAGAAATCTCTTCGATATCAGCCACAGCAACTTCTTTCAAGATATGTCTCCAAAGCCAAGGGAAACAAAAGTGAAAATGAACTTTTGGGACTTCGTCAAAACCAAAAGCTTCTGCACAGCAAAGGAAACAGTCAAAACAAAGAGGCAACCCACAGAATGGGAGAAGATATTTGCAAATGACAGTACAGACAAAAGGTTGATATCCAGAATCTATAAAAAACTCCTCAAACTCAACACACACAAAACAGACAATCATATCAAAAAAATGGGCAGAAGATATGACAAGACACTTCTCCAATCAAGACGTACACATGGCTATCAGACACATGAAAAATGTTCATCATCACTAGCAAATTAAAACCACATTGAGATATCACCTTACACCAGTTAGAATGGCCAAAATTAGCAAGACAGGAAACAATAAGTGTTGGAGGGGATGTGGAGGAAGGGGAACCCTCTTCCACTGTTGGTGGGAATGCAAGTTGGTGCAGCCTCTTTGGAGAACAGTGTGGAAATTCCTCAAGAAATAAAAAAATAGAACTTTCCTATGACCCTGCAATTGCACTCCTGGGTATTTACCCCAAAGATACAGATGTAGTGTAAAGAAGGGCCATCTGTACCCTAATGTTTATAGCAGCAATGGCCATGGTCGCCAAACTGTGGATAGAACCAAGATGCCCTTCAATGGACGAATGGATAAGGAAGATATGGTCCATATACACTATGGAGTACTATGCCTCCATCAGAAAAGACGAATACCCAACTTTGGTAGCAACATGCATGGGATTGGAAGAGATCATGCTGAGTGAAATAAATGAAGCAGAGAGAATCATTTATCATATGGTTTCGCTTATTTGTGGAGCATTACAAATAGCATGGAGGACATGGGGAAATAGAAAAAGGGAGTTGTGGGAAATTGGAATGGGAGGTGAACCATGAGAGACTATGGACTCTGAGAAAAAATCTGAGGGGTTTGAAGTGGCAGGGGGTGGGAGGTTGGGGTACCAGGTGGTGGATATTATAGAGGGCATGATTGCATGGAGCACTGGGTGTGGTGAAAAAAATAATGAATACTGTTATGCTGGAAATAAATTAATTAATTTAAAAAACTGAGGGTTTTGAAGGGGCCGGGGTTGGGAGGTTGGGGTACCAGGTGGTGGGTATAATAGAGGGCATGGATTGCATGGAGCACTGGGTGTGGTACAAAAACAATGAATACTGTTATGCTGAAAATAAATTAATAAAATTAAAAAAAAAATCTTGTGGGAAAAAATATCTATACTGCCCAGAGCAATTGATCTTTTTAATGCCATTTGGATGAAAATTCCACTGGTATCATTCAAAGACCTGGAGCAAACACATGCCTAAAATTTGTGTGGAATCAGAAAAGACCCGTATTGCTAAGAAATGCCAAAAGAAATATAAAACTGGGATCATAATGTTGCCTGATTTCAAGGGTTACTATGATGCTGTGATCACCAAGGCAGCATGGGACTGGCATAAAAACACACACATAGACCAGTAGAACAGTGTAGAGAGTTCAGATATGGATCATCAGCACTATGGTCAAATAGTCTTCAAGAAATTGAAAGAACCCTCTCCCCTTGCTAAAGGCTTGTTTAAGTAACCTGATGTCCCCACAGAACCCCCTCTCCCCTTGCTGAAGGCTTGATTGTCCCCATAGCCAGGTGGCAACACATACCAGGATGTCTATTGTCTGTGATCACCCGGTCTGTGAAAAGAAAAGACAAATGAGGAATAGAGTGTATCTGGGAATTTCCAGAGTGCTGAGCCAAGGCCCACCAGAACAAACCGTTGTGTCCTTGTCTTAAACCCAGTGCCTGACAATGCTTGATTTAAATTTACCAATCAGACTCCTGTAACCATGCATATCTGCTTCTGTAAGCTCGCTTCCCGCCACCCCAACCTTGCCCTATATAATCTGCTCCCCAACCTAGCCCGGCATGCTCAGTCCACAAAGGCTGATGCGTCCACAGGCACCTGTGTAACCAATAAACCTCTTGCAACTTGCATCCAGTGGAGGCTTGGTGTCTGCTTCTTGGGTGCGGATCGAGGGTCTTTCAAAATCAGGAAAAAAATATATACAGTGGAAAAAAGACAGTCTCTTCAATAAATGGTGCTTGGAAAACTGGGCAGCTATATGTAGAATAAAAGTCGACCATCCTCTTACACCATACACAAAGATAAAATCATAATGGATAAAAGACTTCAATGTGAGACAGGAATCCATCAGAATCCTAGAGGAGAACATAGACATTAACCTCTTCAACACTGGCCATAACAACTTCTTTCAAGGTATGTCTCAAAGACAAAGAAAACAGAAGTGAAGATGAACTTTTGGGACTTCATCAAGATCAAATACTTCTGCAAAGCAAAGGAAACAGTCAATGAAACAAAGAGGCAACCCACGGATTGCGAGAAGATATTTGCAAATGACAGTACAGACAAAAGGTTGATATCCAGGATCTATAAAGAACTCCTCAAACTCAACACACACAAAACAGACAATCATATAAAAAATTGGACAGAAGATAGGAACAGACACCTCTCCAATGAAGACATACAAATGGCTATCAGACACAGGAGAAAATGTTCATCATCACTAGCCAACAAGGAGATGCAAATTAAAACCACATTGAGATAGCACCTTACACCAGTTAGAATGGCCAAAATTAGCAATACAGGAAACATGTGTTGAAGAGGATGTGGAGAAAGGGGAACCCTCTTACACTGCTGTCAGGAATACAAGTTGGTGCCGGCACTTTGCAGAAAAGAATGGAGATTCCTCAAGAAATTAAAAAACAGAGCTTCCCTATGACCTTGCAATTGCACTACTGGGTATTTACCACAAAGATACAGATGTAGTGAAAAGAAGGGCCATCTGTACCCCCAATATTTAGAGCAGCAATAGCCATGATCGCCAAACTTTGGATAGAACCATGATGCTCTTCAAAGGACAAAAGGATAAGGAAGATGTGGGCCATATACACTATGGAGTATTATGCCTCCATCAGAAAGAATGAATACCCTACTTTTGTAGCAACGGGACTAGAAGAGATTCTACTGAGTAAAATAAGTCAAGCAGAGAGTGTCAATTATCATATGGTTTCACTTATGTGTGGAGCATAACAAATAGCATGGAGGACAAGGGGAGATGGAGAGGAGAAGGGAGTGGAGCGAAATTGGAAAGGGGGTGAACAATGAGAGATTATGAACTCTGAAAATGAATCAGAGGGATTTAAGTGGCAGAGGGTGGGGGGGTTGTGGGAACCAAAAGGTGGTTATTATAGAGGGCATGGATTGAATGGAGCACTGGATGTGGTTCTAAAACAATGAATAGGGTTACACTGAAAAGAAATTAAAAAAATGAACAGTTGTATGCCAATAAGCTAGGCCACCTAGGTGAAATGGATATATTCCCAGAAAACTATACAATCCCAAAATTGAACCAGGAAGACAGTCACAACCTGCATAGACTGTTAACCAGTAACGGTATTGAAGTCATGATCAAAAACCTCACAAAAGTTCCATCCACGTCATCAGTTGATGGACATCTAGGTTCTTTCCATAGTTTGGCTATTGTGGACTTTGCTGCTATAAACATTCGGGTGCATGTGCCCCTTCGGATCACTACATTTGTATCTTTTGGGTAAATACCCAGTAGCGCAATTGCTGGGCCATAGGGTAGTTCTATTTTCAACATTTTGAGGAACTTCCATGCTGTTTTCCAGAGATGTTTCAACAGCTTGCATTCCCACCAACAGTGTAGGAGGGTTCCCCTTTCTCTGCATCCTCGCCAGCATATGTCATTTCCTGACTTGTTAATTTTAGCCATTCTGATTGTGGTTTTAATTTTTATTTCCCTGATGCCGAGTGATATGAAACACTTTTTCATGTGTATGTGGCCATCTGGATGTCTTCTTTGCAGAAATGTCTGTTCATGTCTTCTGCCCATTTGTTTATTGGATTATTTGTTCTTTGGGTGTTGAGTGTGGTAAGCTTTTTATAGATATTGGACACTAGCCCTTTATCCGATATGTCATTTGCAAATATCTTCTCCCATTCTGTCAGTTGTCTTTTGGTTTTGTTAACTGTTTCCTTTGCTGTGCAAAAGCTTTTGATCTTGATAAAATCCTAATAGTTCATTTTTGCCCTTGCTTCCCTTGCCCTTGGCGATGTTCCTAGGAAGATGTTGCTGCAGCTGAGGTCGAAGAGGTTGTTGCCTGTGTTCTCCTCAAGGATTTTGATGTATTCCTTTCTCACATTGAGGTCCTTCATCCATTTTGAGTCTATTTTCATGTGTGGTGTAAGGAAATGATCCAATTTCATTTTTCTGCATGTAGCTGTCCAATTTTCCCAACACCATTTATTGAAGAGACTTTTTTCCATTGGACATTCTTTCCTGCTTTGTCGAAGATTAGTTGACCATAGAGTTGAGGATCTATTCCTGGGCTCTCTATTCTGTTCCATTGATCTATGTGTCTGTTTTTGTGCCAGTACAATGCTGTCTTGATAATGAAGCTTTGTAATAGAGCTCGAAGTCCCGAATTGTGATGCCACCAACCTTGGCTTTCTTTTTCAATATTCCTTTGGCTATTCGAGGTCTTTTCTGGTTCCATGTAAATTTTAGGATTATTTGTTCCATTTCTTTGAAAAAGATGTATGGTACTTTAATAGGAATTACATTAAATGTGTAGATTGCTTTAAGTAGCACAGATATTTTCACAATATGTATTCTTCCAATCCAGGAGCATGGAACATTTTTCAATTTCTTTGTGTCTTCCTCAATTTCTTCCATGAATACTTTATAGTTTTCTGAGTATAGATTCTTTGCCTCTTTGGTTAGGTTTATTCCTAGGTATCTTATGATTTGGGGTGCAATTTTAAATGGGACTAGAGGGTATCATGCAGAGCAAAATAAGTCAAGCAGAGAAAGAAACCTACCATATGATCTCCCTGATATGAGGAAGTGGAGATGCAATGGGGGTGGGTGTTAATGGGTAGGAGAAGAATAAATGAAACAAGATGGGATTGGGATGGAGGCAAGCCATAAGTGACTCTTAATCTCATGAAACAAACTGAGGATTGCTGGGGGGAGGGGGGTTGGAGGAAGGGGGGTTGGGTTATGGACATTGGGGAGGTTATGTGCTATGGGGAGTGCTGTGTAGTGTGTAAACCTGGTGATTCACATACCTGTACCCTCAGGGATAAAAATATATGTTTATAAAAAATAAAAAAAAAAATTGAAAAGGAAAAAAAAAATCTCCCACCTCCAAAAAAAGAGCCCAGGACCTGACGAATTCTCTGGGCAAGTCTACCATACCTTCAGAGAAGAAGTAACACCTCTTCTCCTGAAGCTCTTTCAAAAAATTGAAGCAGAAGGAAAACTTCCAGACACTTCTTATGAAGTCAACATTATGCTCATCCCGAAACCAGGCAAAGAAGTCACCAAAAAGGATAATTTCAGACCAATATCACTGATGAATATGGATGCTAAGATTCTCAACAAGATCCTAGCTCATAGGATCCAACAGTACATTAAAAATATTATCCACCATGACTGGGTGAGATCCATCCCTAGGTTGCAAGGGTGGTTCAACATTCTCAAATCAATCATTGTCATAGAACAAATTAATAAGTGAAGAGAGGAGAACCACATGGTCCTCTCAAGTGATGAAGAAAAAGCATTTGACAAAATCCAACATCCATTTCTGATTAAAATGCTTCAAAGTATAGGGATAGAGGGAATATTCATCAACATCATAAAATTTTCCTATGAAAAAATCACAGTGAATATCATCCTCAATGGGTAAAAGCTGACAGTCTTCCCTTTGAGATGAGGAATATGACAAGGATGCCCACACTTACCACTCTTGTTCAACATAATATTTGAAGTCCTAGCATCAGCAAACACAGAACAAAGAGAAATAAAATGTATCCAAATTGGCAATGAAGAAGTCAAACTCTCTCTCTTCATGGATGACATACTTTATATGGAACACCCAAAAGACTCCACCCCCAAACTACTAGAACTCATTCAGCAATTTAATGATGTCGCAGGATATAAAATCAATGTACAGAAATCATTGGCTTTCTTATATTTTACCAATGAAAATGCAGAAAGGAAAATTAGAGAATCAATCCATTTACTACAGCACCCAAACCTTAAGATACCTGGGAATAAACCAAACCAAAGAGGTAAAGGATCTGTACTCGAGGAACTACAGATCAATCATGAAAGAAATGGAAGAAAACAAAAAAGACAGAAGCCCATTGCGTGCTTATGGAACAGAAGAATAATCATTGTTAAAATGTCTATACTGCCTAGAGCAATCTATCCTTCTAATGCCATTCAATGAAAATTCCACCAGTATCTTTCAAAGAGCAGGAGCAAAACGGAGCCTAAAATTTGTGTGGAATCAGAAAAGACCCCATATTGCTAAGGAAATGCCGAATAGAAAAGCAAAATGGGAGCATCACATTGCCGGATTTCAAGTGTTAATACAAAGCTGTGATCACCAAGACAGCATGGTACTCACATAAAAGCAGAAACATTGACCAGTGGAATAGATTAGAGAGCTCAGATATGGGCCATTAACTCTATGGTTAAATAATCTCCAACAAAGCAGGAGAAAATATACAGTGGAAAAAAAGGCAGCCTCTTCAATAAATGGTGCTGGGAAAACTGGGACAGCTATGTGTAGATGAATGAAACTCGGCCATTCTCTTACACCAAACAAAAAGAGAACCCAAAATGTATAAAAGACCTAAACTTGGGGTAGGAATCCATCAGAATCATAGAGGGGAACATAGGCAGTAAACTCTTCAACAGTGGCCACAGCAAATTCTTTCAAGGACTGTCTTCAAAGGCCAAGCAAACAAAAGCGAACATGAATTTTTGGGACTTCATTGCTTCAAATCTTCTGCACAGCAAAGGAAACAGCAAAACAAAAAGGTCACCCACGGAATGGGAGAAGATATTTGAAAATGACAGTACAGACAAAAGGTTGATATCAGGATCTATAAAGAACTCATCAAACTCAACACACACAAAACAGACAAATATATATATATATATATATATATATATATATATATAGCAGAAGATAGGAACAGACACATCTCCAAGGAAGACATACAAATGACTATCAGACAAATGAATAAAAGTTCATCATAACTACTTATCAGGGAGATTCAAATTAAAACCACATTGAGATATCACCTTACACCAATTAGAATGGCCAAAATTAGCAATACAGGAAACAACATGTGTTGGAGAGGATGTGGAGAAAGGGGAACCCTCTTACAGTGTTGGTGGGAATGCAAGTTGTTGCAGCCTCTTTGGAGAACAGTGTTGGAGAATCCTCAAGAAATTAAAAACAGAACTTCCCTATGACCCTGCAATTACACTACTGGGTATTGACCCGAAAGATACAGGTGGAGTGAAAAGAAGGGCCATCTGTACCCCAATGTTTATAGCAGCAATGGCCACGGTCATCAAACTGTGGAAAGAACCAAGATGCCCTTCAACAGACGAATGGATAAAGAAGATGTGGTCCATATACACTATGGAGTATTATGCCTCCATCAGAAAGGATGAATACCCAACTTTTGGAGCAACATGGATGGGACTGGAAGAGATTCTGCTTAGTGAAATAAGGCAAGCAGAGAGAGTCAATGATCATATGGTTTCAATTATTTGTGAAGCATAACAAATAGCATGGAAGACATGGGGAGATAGAGAGGAGAAGGGAGTTGGGGGAAATTGGAAGGAGAGGTGAAGCATGAGAGACTATGGACTCTGAAAAATAATCTGAGTTTTTTGAAGGTGCAGGGGGTGGGAGGTCGGGTACCAGGTGGTGACCATTACAGAGGGCAGGGATTCCATGGAGCACTGGGTGTGGCGCAAAATAATGAATACTGTTATGCTGGAAATAAATAAAAAATAAATTAAAAAAAAAGAAAAACATAATTGGAGCATCACTTTGCCCAATTTCAAGGGTTACTACAAAGCTGTGATCACCAAGACAGCATGGTACTGGCATAAAAGCAGACACATAGACATGTGGAACAGAGTAGAGAGCTCATATATTGACCATCAACTCTATGGTCAAATAATCTTCAACAAAGCGGGAAAATATACAGTGGAAAAATACAGTCTCTTCAATAAATGGTGCTGGGAAAATTGGGCCAGCTCTGTGTAGATGAATGAAACTCAAACCATTCTCTTCCACCATACACAAAGAGAAACTCGAAATGGATAAAAGAGCTCAATGTTGGAGGGAGGGGACCAGATGGCGGGGAAGTAGGAGGAGGCGAATTTTCAACCTGTACCCTAAAGTAAGCTGATTACCAACCAAAGAACTATGATCACCCATGAAATCAGCCTGAGGTCAGAATTATACACGTCTGGATCTCTATAATGGCAGAAGACGCCAGTGGGCAGGTAAATTGCGGTGGGAAAGGCAGACTGATATTGGAAGATAAACAAAAGGGGGAGGGAGCCACCCGAGGCAACCAGTTGGAAAGTAATACCCCCAATATGAGTGAGGGTGCCCTGCGTCTGGGGACCAGCATTAACTTGGAGACTGGTTGAAAGCACTGCAAAAGCGCAAAGTATCATGGGGGGGGGGGATTGTAGGAATTGGGGCGGCGAGGGACAGGGGCTTAAGTCCCAGGTCCCAGGACAGCCTCCCCTGGCACTGAGCCAGATGGAGTACGGTGGAGAAACCAGGTCTTGGCCCCTGAGCCGCCAGCACAACCGAGATTGCGTGGGGTCTAGCTCCTGTGAGGGGCCAGGAGCCACATCATAAGACAGAATGCTCGAGCCCTGCTACAGAGCCTGAGATGCACGCGCCCCACATCCTCCCCTAAGAGATGTACACAAAAGCCCAGCTGGCGCTCTTTGACCCGCGCCATTGTTTCAGAGCCTAAGACGTGCACCCCAAACTCTCCTGTGACAGAGGTGCGCGAAGGGCCAGGCTGGTGCTCTCGGACCTGTGCCCCTTCTCAGAGCCTGAGACATGCGCGCAACCCACAGCCCTCCTTAGAGAGGCCTACGCAAGCCGGGCGCTCTTAGACCCAGAAAGACTAGGCACTCCCAGCCCGGGTAAGTGGGAAAATCTCAGTGTGCAATCGCTGCTTGGAACCTCTCCGGCGGTCTGGAGCTGTCCCAGACAGCCACCAATGCCATGGTTTGTGGTGTAAGCAGAAGATCCTGTGTCCCCAGGGACCGCAACTTGGAACCTGCTCTGCCAGTGGCCAAGGGGGAACTCATATGGGCTCTGCAGCCAGACTGAGGCTTCTCTCTGAGAGGGACGTCAGGGTGCAGTCTGTTTTCCTCTAAAACTACAAAAACCATCAAAAGTGGTCAAAGCAAGAGGGGAAAAAATGTGAACAAACATAAAAACCTCCAGAGAACAAAAGCCTGAAAAAACCGGTTTCCTCAGAGCCCACCCCCTTGAGGGGGACTGGAGGACTTAACTCAGGGAACACCATTGACTGAAAACCCACGTGGCAGGCCCCTCCCCCAGAAAACCAACCAGGAAAGATGTTCACCATCAACCATTCCATTTTTATTTGGAAAATCCAAATAAAATACCTCCATGAGATATTACCTCACAGTATCAGAATGGCTAACAGCACCAGCACAAGAAAACAGATGTTGGGAGGATGTGGATAAAAGGGGACCCTCTTGCACTGTTGGTGGGAATGCAAGCTGCTGAATGCGCTGTAGAAAAGAGTAAGACTTTTCCTCAAAGCATTAAATATAGAAATACATGATGATACAGCAATCACACTACTGTGTGTTTACCCAACATGAGAACAATAACTCAAAAGGATACATGTGCCCCTTTGTTTTTTGCAACATTATTTACAGTATTACAATATGGCGGCAATCCAAGTATCTCTTGATAAATTGATAAATGAGATGATACATGTACACACACACACACACACACACAGTGGGAAATTACTCAGCCATAAAAAAATGAAATCTTGCCATTTGCAGACACATGGATGGAGCTAGAGTGTACTGTCCTAAGTGAAACCCATCAGTCGGAGAAAGACAAATGCCTTGTGATGTCACTCTTACATGGAACTTAAGAAATGAACAAATATAAATAAAGGAGAAAGAAGATACAAAATAAAATACCGACTCTGTGGTTACCATAGTGGAAGTGGATGCAGGGATGAGTGAAATGGATGACGGGGACTAAGAGTACACTTTTCTTGATGACAGCTGAGTATACATAGAATCACTGAATCACTACATTGTACACCTGAAACTAATATACCACTGTATGTTAACTCTACCTGAATTAAAATAAACAATAAAAATGTTTTTTTCTTTCAGTAAACTATTTGAAAAATCTTTTGCTATGCAATGTTCATAAGACTTACTTGTGAGAGTATTTACTGTACAATAATTATTCACTCTATTCTTGGAATTCAAATTTCACTGAATTCTTACTTTTCCAGTTAATTGTAGCCCACAGGAGCCATGGTTCCTCTCCATCCAGGGTGAGGACCTATGCTTTCAAGAGTGTAAGTAGAGATGGATGTCACTTCACTGTCCAGAAAGCTATTATTGTTTCTGTTTTCGTATGAGATTGTCATACAGTATGAGACAGATTTCAGAGCAGGTTTGTTATGCATCCTGGATCTCTAATTCAGTGGTCATTACCTGGATCTGTTTGGATGGTAAGTTCCTATGGATGGGCTTGCTTCCAAGCACATACCTGGAAGACAAATGTGGGTGGGCTGGGTGTGGGACAGGAAGAGTACCAAGTACAGACAAGGGTTATATCCCTCCCCTGATCTAGGAATGGCCATGGGAATGGGTACGGGAGGCAGAAGCAACAGGAAACTGCTAAGGTCACCAGCTGAAAGCAGGGTGTCTGGGTCAAGGGATCTTGAGATGCAGGGCTTCAAGTCTGTTCTGAGATACCTCTGGGTGGGAAGGGAGGACGGAAAAAGAAGGAGAAATTTCCTGCACCTGGCCCATGCCAGCTTCCCACCACTACTGGTACACATCAGTCTACACAGCTGACCCCGCCTGGGTTAAGGATGGTTTGTCTTGGATCCCTCAACCCTCAGTGGAACAGATGGCTCCAGGGCTCAGCGACATGCTGAGGGAGATGGGAAGGAAGGATGCCACTCCCAGGTCATCCCCTCCATGAGCAGGCAGACCTCCAGGACTGCTAAAACCCCACTGACAGTTTGGTTTTTTTTTTTTAAAGATTTTATTTATTTATTTCGCAGACAGAAATCACAAGTAGGCAGATAGGCAGGAAGAGAGAGAGAGGAGGAAGCAGGCTTCACACTGAGCAGGGAGCCCGATGCAGGGCTCGATCCCAGGACCCTGGCTTCAACCCACTGAGCCACCCAGGTGCCTCCCCACTGGCAGCTTTGAAAGACATGCCATAAATGAACTATGGCATTGAAAAATATAAAACAGTATTTGTTTTTAAGTTCAGAGCTGTCATCTCATGAAGTGAGAAGATCTTCCCTGAGGAATACTGAGGGAAGGGCAGGTCAGGTTGCAAAGAGAGATGTGGATTTCTTGATTGGGGACCTGTATCCCCCTTCCAGGGCAAGATATTGTCCTCTCCTCACAGAGGAACCATAAAAGTTAGGGTTAGGGTTAAAAAGGTTAGGGTTAGGGTTAGGGAAGCCTTCAAACAAGAGATACATTCATTCCCCCACAGAGGCCAGACCCTGGGCTGGGCTCCCCAGCCTCCTGAAAAGCTGGAGGAAGATGAATGGCTACTACCCACCCCTCAACTCTGCTCCTGGAAAGCTCCACTTCACCAGGTCCCCCAGGTGTTCCGCATCGTCTTGACGCATATTCTGGGCGGCCAGGACATTCCCCAAGTGAGAAATGGCCCTCAGCCACGGGTAACAGGGTGGTACCCAGGGCTGCCCAATGCTGGCCAATTCTCACAAGCGTTCTGCCCCAATCAGGATTGATTTGGCTGGAAAAAGCCTGGCGAACTCGCTTCGGGTGCCAAGAAAGGGCCCTCAACACGAGGACATGGCATCCACAGGGCTGCCCAACGCCGGCTTGACGAGCATTTTGCTCAAATCGATAACAATATGGGCAGAACGCTTGTGAGAATTGGCGGCCCTATTGGCTAACTCACTTTAGGCGAACCAGGTCTACAGTGTTGATCCTAACAATCAACTCAGGCTTCCGGGTGGGTCACCACAGTTTCTGCATATAGGTGTTGCCCTGCCCCTATGACCTAACCCTAATCCTAGTTTGGGTGTTCAAGCTTCCATCCCCAGAGGCCTGGCTCCCTAGCCTTTGAGACTAGGGGTCCCATATTCCTAAAGCAGGACTCTGGCTGCCAACCATGAGGAAACTGGACCCCATGGCCCTATGCAGAACCTTCCTGGCTAGAGAAACTTCCATGCCTCCTAAAGATGCCCACGGCTTATAAGGACCCACACACCACAATCCTGGAGCCTGACGGGCCACCAGAGCAATGCCCTAACTCAGCCATCTGGAGATCCTGGGTCTGCACTGGCATATCAGGCCTGCCATTCTCCCAGGACCAAACCCTAACCCTACTTCGGTGTTCAGGCTCTGGACCCCAGAGGTCTAACACCCAATCCCTCCCATGGATGGGAGCATCAGATTGATGGCCCGACTCAGACTCTTAGTGAGGAGGAGACCATTTCATTTTGTGCTCTCTAACACCCTCACAGCCCTAGAACTCGGCATGCTCCCTTGAGGCCATTTCTGTCATCATTGACCCTCCAGGCCAAAGTCTGAGGAGCCTCCTGATTCCCGCCCCCAACTATGCTCTTGGATGAGCCGATATCTGTGCTGGCAGATCCGACCTGCCTTGTCTCTAAGACATAACAGTAACCCTATCCCTAAGCCAAACCCTAATACTAACCCTAGCCCAGGTTGTGTGTTCCACTGTCAATCCTCTGACACCTGGTCCCCAGAGCCCCCAGATGGGGGACCACTGAGCTGTACAACATCATTGCACCTGATCCCAGGAGGACACACTGCCATTTGGAAATGTACTGAACCCACAGAGCAGAAGAAACCTGCATGATTTCTTGAGGCCACTCCCACTTCCGGCGGCCCCAAGCACCAGGAACAGAGTCTCACGGTCCTGCAGACATGGGCCCCCACTCAGGCATCGAGCTGGGTCACCAAAGCACTGGCAGATAGGGGATGACATGCCTCTAGGACCTAACCCTAAGCTTCATTTGCATACTCTCGCTTCCCACCCCAGAGGTCTGGCTCCCTAGCCCTCCAGACTGGGGACCCCATATTCCCAATGCAGGACTCTGGCTGCCAACCCCGAGTAAACTGGACCCCATGGCCCTGTGCAGGACCTCCTGTGCTGGAGAAAACTCCATGACCCTAAAAGCCTGAGTCCGCACTGGCACATCAGGCCTGCTGTTCTCCCAGGACCAAACCCTCACCCTAGGTTCAGTGCTCAGGACCAAGACCTCGAGACATGACACCCAATCCCTTCCATGGATGGGAGCATCAGACTGATACCCAGACTCAGACTCGCAGACAGAAGGAGACCATTTCATTTGGTGCTCTCTAACAGCCTCAGAGCCCTAGAAACCAGCATGCTCCCCTGATGCCATTCCCGCCACCTTTGCCCCTCCAAGCCAAAAGCCCATGGCCTTAGGAACCTCCTGCATCCTGTCCTCAACTCAGTGCTTGTGTGAGCCTATATCTGTGCTTCCAGGTCCGATATGCCTTGTCCCTAAGACATAGTCCTAACCGTAAGCCTAACTGTAACCCTAATCCCTAACTCTAACCCTAACCTTAACTCCTAACCCCAGCCTATCCCTAACTCTGACTCTAAACCTAACCATTTCCCCTAAGACATAACCCTAACCCTTGTCCCTAAGACATAACACTAACCGTAACCCCTAAGCCCTAACCCTATCCCTAACCTATATCCATAACTCTAACCCTCCAGACAGGGGATTCCAAATCCACAACACGAGACTCTGCCTGCCCTCCAGAAGGAAAGATGCATGAACACCTACACACACTCGCACCATCTGTAGCGCCCCGGACATAATGCCGGATTCTGCCACAAGCCAGAGGCATGTCCACTCAACCCCGAGGGAGCCCACCTCAATACCAGCATATCACAGCTTCCATGCCACTAGTCCTTAACCCTAACCCTAGGTTGTGTGTACAGGCTTCCGTAGCCTTAGGTCTAGCCCACAAACTTGCCAGATTGGAGACCCCTGAGACTCACTCTGGCAGTTTGCCAGCTGCCTATGTATGTTATGATGCCATGTCTGAGCTTCTCAGACCTCAGAGCAGGAGATAACTTCATGTCCCAAGGCAAGCCTCGGCATCTGAGCCCCTCCTGAACAAAAACCCAGATTCATACGAGCCACCTATCACTCGCCCTCAACTCAGCCCTCCAAGGAGCCTGCCTCAGCACTGGCAGATCGGGGCTGCCATGCCCCAAGGCCATAACCCTAACCCTAGTTTCGGTTTTCAAGCTTCCATTCTGAGAGTCCAGGCAACAAACCCCCTGGATTAAGGAACCTTGACATACACCCCAGGACTCCGCTCGCCATACAATAGGAACCTATGCTGTTTGGAGTTGTGCTGAACCCTCAGAGGGGGAGAAACCTGCCCCTCTAAAGGCACTCCCACCACCTGTGGCCCCCCTGGCCATAAAATCGGATTCTGCTGAGCTGCTGGACACACGCCCTCAACTCAGCCCTGAGGGGACCCCACCTCAACATCAGCAGATTGGGTCACCATGTCCCTAGGTCCTTACTATTACCCCTGTTTGGGTTTTCAGGCTTCCATCCCAGGGGACCTGACTCCCACGTCCCCTAGATTAAGGACTACTGAGCGACACCACAGGACTCCACCTGCCACACAGGAAGAAACCTTGTGGTTTGGAGCTGTACCGAACCCTCAGACCGGGAGAAACCTGCAAGCCCCCCTAACGCCATCCCTACCATGAGTCACCCCCATTGCCATAAAACCGGATTCTGCTGTGACGCCAGATCTATGCCCTCAAGTTGGCCCTTAGGGGAGCCCGCATCAGCTTTAGCACATCAGGCCTGCCATGTCCTTAGCCCCTAACCCTAATCCTAGGTAGGGTGTACAGGCTTTTCATGTTCAGATGCCTCTCCCCCAAGCCCACCAGATTGGCCACCTCTGAGATTCATGCCGGTATAGATTAAGGATGCCTCAGTGACACCCCAGGAGTGCGTCCTCCACACGAGAGTAAACCATGCCATTTGGAGCTCTGCAGAACCCTCAGGGTGGGAGAAAACTCCATGCAACCCTGTGTTCACCACCAGGGCACAAACTTGGAGTCTGACATGCCCCCTGATACCCACCCTGAAGTCATCCCACCAGGGAGCCCACCTCAGCACAAGCAGATTAAGCATGCCATGCCCCTAGGACCTTAGCATAACTCTAGTTTCTGAATTTAGGCTTCCTGAATTCATGCTCCCCCAAGAGGCCTGGTCCCCAAACTCCCCAGATTCAGGAACCCTCTGTAACAAGCCAGAAACCTTACCACCATGCAGGGGGAAACCATGTCATTTGGAGCTCCACAGTTCCCTCAGAGAGGGAGAAATCACCATGCCCCTCTAAAGCCACCCCCACCATCAGCCATCCCTCTGGCCAGAAAACCTGACTCTTCTACATTGCAGGACACATTCCCTCAACTCAATCCCGAGGGTATCCCTCCTCAGTGTCGGCATATCAGGCCTGCCATGCCCCAAGGCCATGACCCTAACACTTTGTTGAATTTTCAGGCTTCCTTCCCAGAGGCCTGTCCCAAAAGCCCTCTAGATTGGTAACCTTGGAGCCACACTGTAGGAGTTCACCTGCCACCCAGCAGGAAACTAGTCCCTTTGGAGCTGTGCAGAACCCTCAGAGCCAGAGGAATCTGCATGCCCCCATCAGGACCCCCGCATGTTCTGCAGCCCCCTGGCTACAAACCCAGAGCCTGATGTACCACCCGACCCCCATCATCAACTCAGCTCCTTGGGGAACTCACCTCAGCACCAAAAGTTCAGGCCCACCATGCCACTAGCTCAGCTCACCTCAAAGACCCCTGCCAGCTCTAGGCAGAACTGGAACTCCCCTGTCTGTGGCAAAGCTCTGGTATCCCTCCTCCTTCTTCTCAATTTACACTTTCCCAGGCATCCATGAGAAAGGGGAAGGCTACCTCCTGAAGGCTTAATACCTCCTTTCCTCTTCTGCCATATTTTTCTCCAATTACCTTTGTACCTGGGCAGACTAGAAGGAACATATCTATGGAACATGAACATGCTCTGACATCTAAATCTTCCTGGAAGCTTTTTGAGGGCTCCTTATGCAAACAGAAACTAGTGTATCATACCACATTGTGTTGGAAAGTGATCATTGACAGAACATTAGAGCAAAAATCCCTCCATTTTTACCTCACTCCTCATGAAGTAGAACATGGTATTCTTCTTTCCTTCCTTGACTTCCATTCCAATTCGTTTCCATGCAGTGTTCATTCCTTTGCTTCAAGGGTAGTAGGATTTTGTGATTCCTCACCTGCATAGAACACCGAGTGCTCATCACAGCAAGTACTATCCCTAATAGTTGTCACTCATTTAAGCCTTCCACCCACACCCCTGTCCTCTAGCAACGATCAGTTTGTGCTCTACGTTTGAGTGTGTTTCTTCTTTGAGCTTTCTGCCCTCACTATGTTCATCTGTTTTCGTTCTGAAATTCCAGAGAATCCAAGTTACAGGCTATAGGTCTTTTCTTACTGATTTTACTTAGCCAAACCCACTGTAGATCCATCCGCATCCTTACAGATGATAAGATTTCATCCTTTTTGAACCTGGCTCTTATTCCATTAAGAAGATGTGGGAGACAATGTTGATAGCAGCAATGGCCATGGTCACCAAACTGTGGAAAGAACCAAGATGCCCTTTAACAGACGAATGGATAAGGAAGATGTGGTCCATATACACTATGGAGTATTATGCCTCCATCAGAAAGGATGAATACCCAACTTTTGTAGCAACATGGACGGGATGGGAAGAGATTATGCTGAATGAAGTAAGTCAGGCAGAGAGAGTCAACTATCCTATGGTTTCACTTATTTGTGGATCATAACAAATAGCATGGGGGACAAGGGGAGTTAGAGAGGAGAAGGTAGTTGGGGGAAATTGGAAGGGGAGGTGAACCATGAGAGACTATGGACTATGAAAACTATCTGAGGGTTTTGAAGGGGTGGGGGGTGGGAGTTTTGGGGAACCAGGTGGTGGGTATTGGAGAGGGCACGGATTGCATGGAGCACTGGGTGTGGTGCAAAAACAATGAATACTGTTATTCTGAAAAAAATAAATAAATTAAAAAAAAAGAAGATGATGTGGGTGAATGAATACACACACACACACACACACACACACACACACATAAAATCACTCATCAGTGAATGGACATTTGGACTCCCTCCATTGTTTTACTATGGTTGATAATGTGCTGTGGTTGATAATGTTACTATCGTTGATAATGCTGCTGTAAATATCACGGTGCTTTTACCACACAGAATGTACATTTTTGTGCCCTTTAGGCAAATACCTAGGAGAACAATTGCTGGATCCTAGTGTTGTTTTATTCTTAGCTTTTGGAGGACACACCATTTTCTTTTCCAGAGTGGCTGCAACAACCCACATGCCCACCAACAGTGTAGGAGCGTTCCATTTTAGGGTGTTTTTTAAAGATTTTATTTATTTATTTGACAGAGAGAGATCAGAAGTAGGCAGAGAGGCAGGCAGAGAGAGAGAGAGAGAGGGTGATGCAGGCTCCCTGCTGAGCAGAGAGACTAATGCAGGGTTCCATCCCAGGAACCTGGGATCATGACCTGAGCCAAAGGGAGGTGCTTAACCCACTGAGCCACCCAGGTGCCCTGAGGATTCCACTTTAAGCAGAACATTCCCTGCCAGCCATTTCCTATGGAGGAAATGTAAAACCTGAGGGACAACCTGACTCACTCAGCATCAGGCAAGCAGCCACAGAAATTCACCCCAGGGTTCCTGACGCCAAGTCCCTTGAAGCCATCAGAATGCCTTTATCCAGGGAAATTCCCAAATACTCTCCTTGTGACTTCACCACCCATGAAACTGCATAGAAAATAGAGCATGTCCAACCATATATAGCTGTTTGAGTGAACCTAGGAAAACAAGCATCCCTTTTAAATCGTCCAAGGCTCCTTGGAATCATTTTGAATTTTCCCTCAGCCCTCATTGGAACTCTTTGGATGCAAAGACGAATCCATTAGGACATATCACCTTGAACAAAGGAGAAGCCATCATCCAAGTCTCTATCTGACCACAAACATCCACCTCACTCTAGATGCCGGCCACAGCCTAGGCCCAGTGGAATAAACACTGTTAGATGAAGGAATACTTTCTATATTCAAAACGCACACCAGTCAATCTCATCTTCCCTTTCGAATCCAAGGGATTACCTAGGAAAAAGATGGTCCAAATACCTTTGTAATCCAGAAATAAAAAGAGAAAATGAGATCCCTGCCAGGTGTTCCCTGCAGAGAAACTCGGGAACTCTGGCACCCACACTAGATTGCTTACAGCTGGTTCAGTGTGCCAATTGTGAGCTCCACCAGAGACAAAAGAAAAGCCCAGGAGGTTTGGGGTGAAAGAGAAGTTTTACCTCCCGTCCTGGCATGGATGTGCCACTGTGCCCCACTGGCCTGCTGTTTTCTCTGAATGCTGACGTCCTGGGACAAGCTGCATGACTGACTCAGATGCTGATTTTCAAAGTTCAGGTCTTGTGGAGCCAGAGTGAAGAAGGGTTGTCAGGTGCAGATAAGCAGGTTTCTCCCACCTACAGTCTGCACACCTGCTCCAATTCCTGGGAGAAGGAGAGACACATGCTTGTTTCTTAAGTGGTCATCCACTTCCTTCTCAAGCCGACAAATGCCCTTGTCCTTTTTGGAGAAACAAACATACTCTTCCAAACAAACACTCAACTCCTCAGTTCCAAATGCGCCATGAGTCAGGTTTGGTTTCCCCCGGCTCCAGAGCTCAGCTGGGAGGACCCTCCTGAGCCATCCTGACAGCAGACTACCAGCAAACCTGGGGAAACAGGGCACAATGCTGAGTGGGGGCCTGGCTCCAGTGCTTCTGATGACCTCTCGTGATCCTCGAGAAACAGAGACTATACAGCTAACCACTCTGTCCTGAAGAAACAATCTGTAGTGCCTCATGATTCAAGGTCTCTCACCCAGCACCTCCCCACTGCCCTCAGAGCCAGCAGGCAGCACTGACTCCTCTTCTGGTGGGTTTCCCATGGCAGCTCGCCACTGCCTCCAGTGGTCGCAAGCAGCATTGCCATCCCTACCGTGCTCTCTTGCACCACAGCTCACTCACCACCTCCAGTGGCATGAACTGGCACTGTTGGGCCTTCCACAGACTCGTAAAGCAGCTCCCAAACCCTCCACAGGTCTAAAACCACACTGGCACTGTCCCTCCAGATTGGGGTCCTCTGGGCCACACCCCAGGTGTCTGCCTTCCACCCAGAAGGAAACTGTACCATTCAAAGCTGAGCAGAACCCTCAGAATGGAACAAACCCACACGACACCCTGAGGACACGCCCAACTTCGATGGTCCCTGCAGTCACAAACTCACAGTCTGATGTGCTTCCTGACCCCCATGTGACTCAGCCCCTGGGCATCCAGCCTCAGCACAAGGAGGTAGGGCCTGAATACCCCTAAGCCCTAACCCAAACCCTAGGTTATGTTTTCAGGATTCCATGCCCAGAGACATGGACAAAAATCTCTCCAGATTGAGAACCCCTGAGCCACAACCAAGGACTCCGCCTACCATCCAGGTTCCCCTGGATGCCCTTCGGAGCTACCCAGAACCCTCAGACCAGGAGAAGCCCACATGCATTCCAGAGGCTCCCCTTACCTATGATGGCCCACATGGCAACAAAACCCAGAGACTGACATACCACATGACCCCATCCTTGACTCAGCCCATGGGACATCCCGCCTCAGCACTGGTAGATTGGGCCTGCCATGGCCCTAGGCCCTAACCCTAATCGTACATTAGCTTTGCAGGCTTCTGTCCCCAGAGACCTGTCCCCCAAGCCTTCCAGATTGGGGACCCCAGGGCCACACCCCAAGAGTCCCCCTGCCACTCAGGAGGAAACCATACCCACGCAGAACCCTCAGAACAGAACAAACCTGCATGCTTCCCTCAGACCACCCCCACCTCCAGCAGCCCACCTGGCCACAAAACCAAGACCCTGATGCACTGCTGGACCCCTGTCCTCAACTCAGCCCCCTGGGGATCTGCTTCAGTATGGGCATATTGGACCTGTCATACTCCTAGGCCCTAACAGTAACCCTAGGGTAGTTTCTCAGGCTTCTGTCCCCATAGAACTAGCCACCAATCCCTCCAGATTATGGACCCCTGAGCCACAGCCCAGGACTCCGCCTACCACCTAGGAGGAAACCGTGCTGCTTGAGGCTGTGCAAAACCCTCAGAGTGGGAGAAACCTGCATACCCTCCTTGAGGCCCACCCCCACTTTTGGCTCCCCACCAGACCACAAACATGCAGACTGCTGCTCAGCTGGATCCCCCTCCCTCAACTCTGCCTGCGGGGTCCTCTCCCTTCCTGGGGGCCCTCAGGGGAGCTGCATGGGCCCAACCCATGTTCCCGGATGGCCACGTCAACACTGAGTTTGAAAGAGCTCTAGATTGCATGTGCCAGCATGGCCTGAATCACTGCCTAATGCTGGCCAATTCTCACAGCTTTCTGCCCAAATCGATATCAATTTGTGCAGAAAAAAAATGTCAAATTTAGCCAGAAAAACCCGGCGAACTTGCATTAAGCAGCATGGGCTGTCAGGGCCACTGCCTGAGCCTGGCCTCGGGTCCCAATAGTTGTGGTCCAAGCCGTGCAAAAAAGGCCTCTGTGAGGCAGGTGCACGTGATGCCAACCACTCCCGCTTCCTTTGAGGTGCAGGCCCTGGCACTGGCAGATCACATCTGCGATGACCCTAGGCCCTTGCCCTAACCCTCAGCTGGGTTTTCAGGTTTCCATCTCCAGGGCCAGTAGCCTGAGTCCTCCAAACCAGGGACCCCAGAGCCACACTGCAGGAGTACACCTGCCCCCAGGAGGAAACCGGGCCGTTAGAAGTTGTGGGAGTGGGAGAGGGGCTGAAACCTGAATTCCCTCCCCAGTCAACCCCACCCTTGACTCACCACTGGGCTCAAAAACGGAGGCTGAGTAGCTTTTGAGGCTTCTGTCCCCAGAGACCTGGCCCACGAGCCCTCCAGATTGCAGACCCCTGAGCCAAAACCCAAGACTCTGCCTGCCACACAGGAGTAAACTGCACCTTTTGGAGCCTCCCAAAACCCTCAGAGCAGGAGAAACCTTCATGTCCCCCCAAGGCCATCCCCACCTTTGTTACCCAGCTGGGCCACAAACATGGAGCCTGATGCTCAGCCAGAACCCCTGCCTCAACACTGTCCACTGTCCTCCCTCTATGTGGGGGCCCTCGAGAGAGTCTCATGGTCCTGACCCATGTTTCCAAGATGTCCACTATAAGCACCTAGTGAGAAATTGCTCTAGACTGCGGGTGCCAGTGTGGCCTGAATTGCCACCCAACAACAACCAATTCTCATGACCTTTCTGCCAAATTGATATCGACTTGAACAGAAAGCTTGTGAGAATTGGCTGTAAAACCCCCATCAAACTTGCTGCCAGTGACTCGGAGCCAGAGGGCAACCTCCTGGGCCTGGCATGGGGTCTGGAGTAGTGCAGCCCGAATCCCGCGAGAAAGCCATCTACGAGCCAGGTGCACATGTGCCCAACACTTCCGGCTACTCAGTCCCCTGGTGTACCCACCCTGGTGCTGGCAGATCAGGCCTGCCATGCCCCCAGACCCTCACTCTAATACTCAGTTGGGTTTTCAGGCTTCCATCCCCAGGAGCCTGTCCCCCAAGACTTCCAGATTAGGGATACAAAAGACACACCCCAAGAGACCACCTGCCACCCAGAAGGACAGCCGTGCTTTTTGGAGCTGTGCAGAACCCTCAGACATGGAGAAACCTGCATTCCAACCTGAGGAAACACCCACATGTGGTAGCCCCCTGGCCACAAAACCCGGTGCCTGATGTACCGCCTAACCACCATCCTCAATTCACCCTCTAGATAATCTCACCATAGCTTGGTTTTTCAGGCTTCTGTTCCCAGAGACCTGGGCCCCCATGCCCTCCAGATTGAGGACCCCTGAACCACACCCCAGGACTCCACTGCCACCCAGGATAAAACTGCTGTTCAGAGCTGCCCAAAGCCCTCAGAGTTGGAGAAAACCTGCATGCCCCGCTAAAGCCACCCACATTCATCGTCCCAACAGGCCACAAACAAGGAGGGTGATGCTCAGCCTTACCCCTCCCTCAACTCTGCTCCTGGGATGCTCCCCTGGTGGGGCCACTCGGTGGAGCCATGTGGGACCAGCCTGTGTTCCTGCATGGCCGTGACATGCACCTAGTGAGAAAGTGCTCTAGACCACGCCACACGTGCAACCCATAAAGCCGCCCATGCTGGCCAATTCTCACAAGCTTTATGCCCAAATCAATATCAATTTGGGCAAAAAAATTGTCAGAATTGTCAGGAAAATGCCAAGAGACCTTGCTTGGGAAACTAGGCTGTGGCCTAGGCCTGGGCCAGAGTCCCAAGTGGTCGCAGACCAAACCCTGAGAGCAAGCCCTCTGTGAGGCAGGTGCATGTGGGTTAACCACTCCTGCTACTCAGCCCCCTGGGATGCCCGCCCTGGCACTGGCAGATCAGATCTGTCATGCCCCTAGGCCCTGGACCCATAGCTTAGTTTGGTTTTCAGACTTCCATCTCCAGGAGCCTGTCCCCTGAGCCCTCAAGATTGGAGACCCCAGAGCCACACCCCAGGAGTACGCCTGTCACCCAGGAGGAAACCGTGCCATTCATAGCTGTGCAAAACCCTCAGAGCAGGAGATACCTGCATATCCCCCTGAAGCCACCCCCACCATCAGCACCCCAATGGGCAACAAACACAGAGGGTGACACTCAGCCAGACACCCTCCCTCAGCTCTACCCCTGGAAAGCTCCTGTGCACGAGGGCCCTCAGGGGAGCCGTGTTGGCCTGGCCCATGTTCCGGGGTGGTCGAGACACCCACCTAGGTAGAAAGAGCTGTAGACCGCAGGTGCCACCATGGCCCAACTCGCTGCCCAACCACAATATCAATTTGGGCAGAAAGCTTATAGGAATTGGACACAAAAAAACCAGGAGCTCGCTTCTGGTGTCATGGGCCCACAGAGCTGCGCCTGGGCCTGGTCCAGGTTCCCAAATGTCGCAGCCTGAACCCTGAGAGATAGCCCCCTACGAGCCAGGCATGTGGATGACCAATCCCTCCTGCTAGTCACTCCCCTGGGGTGCCTACCCTGGCGCTGGCAGTTCGGGCCTGCCAGGCCCCTAAGCCCTCATACTAACCCTCAGATTGTTTTGACACTTCCATCCCCAGGGGCCTGTCCCCCAAGCCCTCAAGATGGGGGATATCTGAGCCACACTGCAGAAGTCTACCTGGCACCCAGGAAGAAACCATGCTATTCAGAGTTGCTCAAACCCCTCAGACTGGGGGAAAACCACATGCTTCCCTGAGTCCACCCCAACATCTGGGGACCCCTCAGTCACAAAACACAGAGCTTGACATACCGCTGGTCACCCCTCCTTGACTCAGCTAAATGGGGATCCTGCCTCAGTGCCAAAATATCGGCCTGCCATGCTCCTAGGCCCTAACCCTAACCCTAGTTTGGCTTTTTAGGCTTCCATCCCCAGAGACCTGGCCCCCAAGACCCCCAGATTGAGAAGTCCTGAGCCACAACCCAGGGCTCCTCCTGCCACCGAGGAGGAAACTGCTATTCAGAGCTGCACAAAACCCACAGAGCAGAAGAAACCTGCATGACCCCCTGAGGCCACCCAAACATTCATTGCCCCACAGGGCCACAAACATGGAGGCTGATGTTCAGCAAAAAACCCTGACTCAGCACAGCCCCCAGAAATCTCCACTGGCTGGGGGCCCTTGGCGGAGCCACGTGGGCCCAGCCAGTGTTCCCGGATGGTCAGAACACACACCTAGGGAGAAACTGCTCTAGACTGTGGGCGCCAGCACAGCCCAAATCGCCACCCAACACTGGCCAACTCTCATAAGCTTTCTACTCAAATTGATATTGATTTAGACAGAAAACCCATGAGAATTGTTCAGAAAACTCCCAGGGAACCATCTGGCAGGGCCACAGGCCACCGCCTGTGCCTGCCCTTGAATCCCGAGTGGTTGTGGCCCAAACCCTGTAATATAACCCTATATGAGCTAGGGCCATGCGCAACCTACCACTCCTGTTATTCAGTCCCGTGGGGTGCCTGCCCCGGGGCTGTTGGATTGGGCCTGCCAGGGCCCCAGGCCCTCGCCCTAAGCCTCCTTTGGATTTTTAGGCTTCAGACCCTGGGATCTCTCCCCTGAGCACTCCAGATTGGGGGCCCCAGAGCCACACCGTAGGAGTCCACCTGCCACCCTGAAGGATACTGTGGCCTTCAGAGCTGTGCAGAACCCTCAGACTTGGAGAAAGTTGCTTGCATCCATGAGGCCACCCTCATCTCTGGTGTCCCGCCCCCATCCATAAAACCTGGAGTCTGACATGCTGCTTTACCCTCATCCTCAACACACACCCCCCTCTGGGGATCCCGCCACAGAGTTGGCTGATCAGGCCTGTCATTCTCCTAGGCCCTAACGGTAACCATAAGGTGGGCTCTCAGGCTTCTGTCCCCATAGAACTGACCCCCAATCCCTCCAGATTAAGGACCCCTGAGCCACATCCCAGGCCTCCGACTGCCACCAGGAGGAAACCATGCTCTGACCAAAAGCCTCAGAGCAGGAGAAACCTGCATGCCCCACCCACAAGGCCATCCCCCACTTTCAGAACTCAATCAGGTCACAAACACGGTGGCTGACCCTCAGCCGGACCCCTTCCCTCAAGCTAGACTCTGACTCCCCGCCTGACCCTTTTCTTTGTCTCCGCCCCTCAGGGATCCCGCCTCAGTGCCAGCAGATTGGGCCTTCCATTCCCCCTGGCCCTAATCCTAACCCTAGTTTGTGTTTTCATGCTTCCAACCAAAAACTCCTGGCCCCCAAGCCCCACAGATTAAGGACACCTGCGTGACACCTCATGACTGCACCCACCATGTGGAAGGAAACCATGCCATTGTAGCTTGCAGTACCCTCAGACAAGGAGAAACCTGCATTCCACCCTGAGGCCACCCTCAGCTTCTACAGCCCCTGGACACAAACCCATGCTCTGTCATGCTTTCTGATGCCCGCCCCCAAGTCAGCCCAGCTGACTTGAGAGCCTACCTCCTCATCAGAACATCAGGCCTGCCATGCCCCAGGGCCCTAAAACGAACCCTAGGTGTGGTGTATATGTTTCCATGCCCAGAGGCCTGGCCCCTCAGCCCGCCAGATTGCGGAGCCTTGAGACTCAACCCCAGGACTCCACCAGCTGCCCAGAGAAAAACGTGTCCCTTTGGAGTTGTCCATAACCCTCAGAGCAGGAGAAACCTGCATGTCGCCCGAGGCACCCTCAGCTTCTGAGGCACTCCGGACACAAACCCAGAGTCTGACATGCCACCTGATGCCCACCTTCAACTCAGCCCACCATGGAGCCTGCCTCAAAACTGGCAGATTGGATTTGCCATACCCCTAGGCCCTAAACCTAACTCTAAGTTACATTTTCAGGCTTCCTTCCCCAGGGGTCTGTCCCCCAAGCCCTCTAGATTTGGAGCCCTGGATCTACACTGTAGGAGTCTGCCTGCCACCCAGCAGGAAACCAGTCTCTTTGGAGCTGGGCAGAACCCTCAGAGCTGGAGAAACCTGCATGGCCACATGAGAACTCCCCCACATTGTGCAGCTTCCCAGTTAAAACCCGGAGCCTGATGCACGGCCTGGCCCCTATCCTCAACTCAGCCCCTCGGAGAATCCACCTCAGCACCAGCAGTTCTGGCCTGCCACGCTAATAGCTCGTCTCTCCTCAGCAAACCCATCAGCTCTAGCCAGAGCTAGAATTCCCCTGTCTGCGGCAATGCTCAGGGATCCCCCATCCTTCCTCTCAATTTACACTAGCCCAGGCATTCATGAGAAAGGGGAAGGCTACCTCCTGAATGCTTAACACCTCCTTACCTCTTCTGCCATATTTGTTTCTACTTACCTTTGTACCTGGGCAGACTGGAAGGAACATATCAATGGTTCATGGATATGCTCTGTCATCTGAATCTTCTTGCAAGCTTTCTGAGGGCTCCTTACGCAAACAGAAACTAGTGTATTGTACCATAGCATGTTTGGAAATGATCATTAGTAGAACAGGACAGCGATAACCCCTCCATTTTTACCCCACTCCTCATGACTTAGAACATGGTCTTCTTCTTTCCTTCCTTGACTTCCATTCCAATTCGTTTCCATGTACTGTTCATTCCTTTGCTTCAGGGGTAGGATTTTGTGATTTCTCACCTGCATAGAACACCCAGAGCTCATTGCAACAAGTACTCTCCCTAATAGCCGCCACCCATTTAACCCTTACTGCCAACACCCCTGCCTTCTAGCAACCCTCAGTTTGTGCTCTAAGGCTGAGACTGCTCCCTCATTAGCCTATCTTTCTCCCCTCACTATGTTCATCTGTTTTCTTTCTGAAATTCCATAGGAGTCAAATCATAGGCCATTGGTCTTTTCTTACTGGTTTTGCTTACTTTAATCCACGCTAGATACTTCCACATTCTTGCTGATGGCAAGATTTCATTATGTTTGAGGCTGGGTCCTATGCTATTGGATAGATAGATAGATAGATAGATAGATCAATCTCTCACATCTTCTTTCTCCATTCATCAGAAAATGGACAGAGGGACTCCCTCCTTTGTTTTGCTATTGTTGATAATACTGCTATAAACATCATGGTGCTTGTACCCCACTGAATGTGCACTTTTCTGTCCTTTGGATAAATACCTAGGAGTACAATTTCTGGGTCCCAGAGTTGTTCATATTTTATCTTTTGGAGAAAACTCCATATTCTTTTACAAAGAGGCTGCAAAAATCTGCATGTCCACTGACAGTGCAGGAGGGTTCTGCTTTAAGCAGAACATTAAGTTCCTGCAATTCCCTAGGAGGGAATGGAAAACCTGTGGGATAACCTGACTCACCAAGTGTCAGGCAAGCAGCCCCAGAAATTCACCCCAGGGTTTCTAACACCAAGCCCTTAAAGCCTCCAGGATGCCTCTATCTGGAGGAATTCCCAAAGACTCTCCTTCTGACTTCACCACCCATCAACTGCAGAGAAAATACAGCTGTCAACTATCTATTTAGTAAAACTAGAAGGTCAGGTTTCCCTTTTAAATCATCCAAGCCTCATTGGAATCATTTTGAATATGCCTTCTGCCCTCACTGGAACTCTTTGGATGGAAAGATGAATCCATTAGGTTACATCACCTTTGACAAAGGAAAAGACATCATCCAAGTCACTATCTGACCTCAAACAGCCACGTAACTCTAGAAGCCTGCCATTCCCCCAGAGCCTAGGCCCAATGGAATAAACACTGTTAGATGAAGGAACACATTCTATGTTCAAAACACACACCAAGTCAATCTCATCTGTGATTCATGAACTGGCATGAGTCTCCTAATCCAGCTCACAACGCCTCACAGGTCTCAAGCCACAATGGCACTGTTCCTCCAGACTGGGGGCCCCTGAGACAGACCACAGAACTACACTTGCCACCCAGGATGAGACTGTGACTTTTGGAGATGCGCAATACCTTCAGAGCAGGAAAAAACTGCATGCCTCCTGAGGCGACCACCACAATCAGAGCAGGCACAGGCCACAAAACCAGTGCCTGGTGTTCACTCTGACCCCCATCCTCAATTCTGCCCTTATCAGTGTGAGCTCTCAGGGTCCAGTGCAGGCCCAGCCTATGGTCATGGGTGGCTGCTACGTGAACCTAGCGACAAAGCAATCCAGACGTTAGGAGCACGCGTGACCAAAATCACTCCACAATGCCGGCCAATTCTCACAAAAATTCTGCCCAAATCGATATTGATTTGTGAAATCTCATGTGAACTGGCCAGAAACCTCCTTTGAACTCGCATCTAGAGGTGGGAGCCCTCAGAGAAGCTGCCTGGATCTGGACCATTTTCCTGAGGGTTCACAGCCCAAACCATGCCAGACAGAGCTCTAAACTCCAGAGGCACACGTGCTCGGAATTGCCCCAGAATGTTGGCAGTCCTGGCCTCTACTCAGTCCCCTGGGAGGCCAGCCTCAGCACTGGCAGAATGGGTGTGCCATGCCCCTATGACCTAAACCTAACCCTAAGTTGGGTGTTCAGGCTTATATTCCCTGATACCTGGCTCCCAAGCCCTTCAGATTGTGAACCCCAGAGCTGCACCCCAGGACTCCACTGCCACAAAACAGGAAACATTACTGTTTTGAGCTACAGAAAACCCTCAGATGGGGAGAAACCTTCATACCCTCCTGGCCACCACCACCTTCAGCACCCAAGAGAACCACTAACATGAAGCCTCATTCTCAGCCCAAGACCCTCCCTCAACTCTACCTCCAGAAATCTCCCATCAGCTGGGGCCCACAGGGGAGCTGTGTGGGACCAGTCCAAGTTCCTGGCGGGTCACAATGTGCATCTAAGGAGAAAGCACTCTAAACAATGGGTGTGCGTGCATCCCAATTTGCCTTCCAATCCCGGCCAATTCTCATGAGCTTCTCGCTCTTGATAATTAACCAGAAAATCCACCACTGAAATGGCTTTTGGCAGCACGGACATGCAGGGCAGCCACCTGGGATTGGCTCATGATCTCAAGTGGTCACGGTCCAAACGCCATGAGAAAGCAGTCTAAAATCCTGGTGCAAACATGGCCATACTCTGACTCTACTCAGCCCCCTGGAGTGCCAGTCACACTGATTTCAGATCAGGCCTGCCATGCCCCAGACCCTAAACCTAACACTAGGTTGGGTATTCAGGCTTCCATCTACAGATTGAGGACTCCAGAGCCACACCCCAGAATCCACCTGCTACCCAGATGGAAACTGTGTCATTAGAGCTGTGCCCAACCCTCAGAGCAGGAGAAATCTACATGCTTCCCTGAGGCCACGCCCACCTTCGGTGGCACCCATGGTCACCAACCCAGAGACTGAGGCACTGCATGATGCCTTCCCTCAACTTATCCCACCAGAGCGTCCGCCTCAGCACCAGTAGATCTGGCCTGCCATGCCCTTAGGCCCTAACCCTAACGTAGTTTGGGTTTTCAGGATTCCACCTTAAAGGCCTGGCCCCAAAGCCCCCCAGATTAAGGACCCCGAGTAACACCCCAGAATTCAGTCCACAATGTGGTTGCAAACCAGACGATTTGGAGCTGTGCCAAACTCTCAGAGTGGGAGAAACCTGCAAGCCCTCACAAAGCCAACACCACTTTCGGTGGCCCCCTGGCCACAAAAACGGACTCTGATGCAATGACTGACAAATCCTCAACTTGGACCTGAGCAGAGCATGCCTCAGAAATGGCAGATCATGCCTGTCATGCCCCAAGGCCCTAAGCCTAAACCTAGGTGCGTGGCACAGGCTACCATGCTCAGACCTGGCCCAGAACCTAGCCAGATGGGGGACCCCTGAGACTCACACCAGAATTATGCCTCCCACTGAGGCACAACTCTGCTGCTTGGAGCTGCACAGAACCCTCAAAATGGGAGAAACCTCTATGACCCCATGAGGCCACCCCAGGTTCTGTGCCATGATCCTAGGCCCTAACCCTAATCCTAGTTTGGGTTTTTAGGCTTCTATCCCAAAAGACCTGGCCCCCAAACGAGCCTCATTAAGGACCCCTGAGTGTTATCCCAGAATTCAGCCTCCCATGTCCTAGGAAGATGTGCCATTTGATGCTTCACAGAACCCTCAGAGAGGGAGAAACCCTCATACCCCACTAAAGTGACCCCCCACACCATCTGCAGCCCCCCTGGCCACAAACCCAGATTCTGAGGCACCGCCTGACATATGCCCTCAACTCAGCCCCAAGGGGATCTTGTCTCAGTGCTGGCAGATCAGGCATGCCATGTCCCTAGGTCCTAACCCTAATCCTAGGTGGGGTGTACAGGCTTCTGCACCCAGAGGCCTGGAACTTAAGTCCAGATTAAGGATGCCTGATACTCATGCTGGGACTCTGCCTGCCACGCAGGGCACAGCTGTGCTGTTTGGAGCTGTGCTGAACCATCAAAGCTGGAGAAACTTCCATGCACCCCTGAAGTCACCCCCAGGTTATGCGAATTCCTGGACACAAAACCAGAGGGTAACGTACTGTCTGACACCCGAATTCAACTCAGTGCACCAGGGCGCCTGCCTCAGCACTGGAATATCAGGTCTGCCATGCCCCTAGGCCTTAACCCTATCCCTAATTTGGGTTTTAATGCTTCCATCCCAAGAGACCTGACCCAAAGCCCCCAAGATTAAAGACCCCTGGTGACACCCCAGGACTCTGCCCACCATGCAGGAGGAAACCATGCTGTTTGGAGCTGTGCCAAATCCTCAGAGCGGGAGAAACCTGCATGCCCGACCTGAGGCCATCCCCACCTTCTGCACACCATAGGCCACAAATGCGGGGGCTGACACTCAGCCTGTCACCCAGGAGGAAACCATGCCAATTGAAGCTGAGTAGAACCCTCAGACTGGGAGAAACTGCAGGTCCCCCTGAGCACACCCCCCTCCGCTGTGGTCAGCGGTCCCCTGACCACAAACCTGGACCCTGTCATGCCACTGGACCCCTTTCCTCAATTCAGCCCCCTGGGATCCCTCCTCAGTGCCAGCAAATTAGGTCTGTCATGCTCCTGGCCCTAAACTTAACGCTAGGTTGGATTTTCAGTCTTCCTCCCCAGAGGCTGGGCCCCCATTTCCTCAATATTTGGACCCTTGAGCCCCAAAGCAGGACTCCATCTGCCAGCTAGGAGGAAACTGTTCTGTTTGGAGCTGCACAGAACCCTCAGAATGGGAGAAACCTGCACAGCCCATGAAGCAACCTCCACCATCGGCCACCCCTCAGGCACAAAACCAGAGTGTAATGCACCACTTGACCATGACCCTCAAATCATTGCCCCAGGCATCCCGCCTCAGCACCAGCAGATCAGGCCAGCCATGCCCCGGTGCTGTATCCCTAGCCCTAGGCTATACTTTCAGTCTTGTGTCCTCTGAGGAGCCACACTAAAGCCCCAATGATGGGTTACACCTGAACTATACCAGAATATTTTGTGGCCCCATGAGGCTATCCCACTCTCAGCAACCCCCTATTTACTACCTGGATCCTAACACCCACACTGACCTACGTCCTCAACTCTGCTCTCCAGGTTGCTCCTCTCAGGGTGGCAGATTGAGCCTGACATGTCCTGAGAATTCCATTCCTAGGGGCCTGGCCCCCTGCCCCAGGCACTGGGGTCAGCTTTGCCATACCACAGGACTCAGCCTAACACACAGGAGGAAAGCATGCCATGTAGACCTCTAGAAATACTCAAAGCAGGAGAAAATGCCTGCCCATTTGAGCCCATCCCAGCAAACCACCACTTTCAGTGGCCTCTAGGCTACAAACCCTGTGCCGGACCTGAACGGGAACACTCATCCTTAATTCCTTAATTCCACACACACTGTCAGCTCTTTGGCCCTTCAATGCCCCTTGACCCTAACTCTATCCCTATGTTGGGCTCTCAGGTAACTGTCCCTTAAGGGAGGGCTCCAAAGCCCCAGCATTTGGGGATGGCTGAGCAATACCAGAGGACTCAGCCTCCAACCCAGAAGGAAATCTTTCCATAATGGACTCCAATAAGTATAGAGGTCAGTAGAAATATGAAAGCCCATCTCTTTCCATCCCACTGAACTCCCACTTTCAATGGCTCATGGAATGAAACCCTGAGCCGCACACTCACCTTAACCCATGCCCTCAACTCAGCCCTCCAGGACGCTCACCACACGGTTGGCAGTTCGGACCTTCCATGCTCCTAGGTACTAACTATAACACTATTTGGAATTCTGAGAGCACCATCTGTAGAGGCCTGGCTCCCAAGCCACGGGTATTGGGAACACTTGAGCAAAACCAGAGGATCAGCCTGCCACACAAAAGGAAACTCCCTTTTTTACTCCAGACTGTATTCAGAGCATGAGATATCCGAATGCAAACCTGAGACAATGTCAGTGAACCTACACTTTCATCGACACTCTGAACACAATCCCTGAGCTTCATATACACCCTAAAACTCCACTTTATCTCAGACCTTGTGAATATCTCTACAGTTCTGGATGATTGTATCTTCCAGGCTTCAGGGCCTTAACCCAATGTAAGGTCTAGATATCGTTGAAAATATGAACAGACATTTCTCCAATGATGACACATATGTGACCAACAGATATATGCGTAAATGTTCCACATCACATGGCTTCTGGGAAACGCAAATCTAAACCACATTAAGGTTTCCTATCACACCAGGAAGAACGTCTAAAATTAACAAGACATGAAACCACAAGTGTTGGTGATGGTACAGATAATGAGGAAGATTCCTACACTCCTGGTGGGAATGCATACTATTAGATCCACTCTGGAAAACAGTACAGGGTTTCTTCAAGAAATTAAAAGTAAAGTTACCCTAAAACACAGCAATTGCACCACAGGGCTTTTACTACAAAAATAGAGATGTAATGAAAAGAACTGACACCTGCACCCCAGTGTTCATTCCAACAATATCCACTTACCTAAACTATGGAAAGAACCCAGATACCTATGGACAGAGGAATGGATAAAGAAGATGTGGTTCATATATTCAATGGAATATTACTCATCCATCAGAAAGGATGAATATTTATCATCACATCAACCTGGATGGGTCTGGAAGATATTATGCTGAGTAAAATATGGCAATAAAAGAAACACAACTATCATATGGTTTCGCTCATATGTCAAATATCAGAAATAGGGCAGAGAACCATAGAAAAAGGAAAGGGAAACAGAATGAGAAGTCATCAGAGATGGGAAAAAACCATAATAGTAACTATCTGTAGTAACAAACTTAGGGTTGCTGGATGGGGGCAGGGGGTACCTGGGTGATGAGCACTAAGGAGGGCACATGATGCAATGAGCACTTGGTGTTATACACATCTGATATATTATTTAACACTACATCTGAAACTAATGATGTATGATAAGTTGGCTAATTGAATATAATTTTTTTAAAAAATGAAAGAACTCAAAGAAACTACCTTAAAAATTTCTATGGAATCACAAAAGATACTGAAGAACCAACACAATGTTATGATGGAAAATAAAGCTTGAGGCATCACAATTCCATATTTCAAATTGAAGTACAAAGCTTCAGTCATACTAACAGTATGGGACTGGTGCAGAAATATACACACTGACCAAGGGAACAGAATAGAAGCTCAGACATAAACCCACAATCACGTGCCCAATTAGTCTTCTGCAAAACAGGCAAAAATATTAAAAGGGAAAAGGACAGTCTCTACAACAAAGGGTGTTGGGAAAACTGGACAGCTATGCACAAAAGAATGAAATTAGACTACTTTCTTACACCAGATGGGCAAATAAACTCAAAACAGTTTCAAGACCTCAATGTGAGACCTGAAATCATAAAAATCCTACAAGAGGGCACAGAAAGTACCTTCTCTGACATGAACCATACATTTTCTAGACATGCCTCCTAAGGCAAAGGAAACAAAAGCAAAAATAATCTACTGGAACTACATCAATATGAAAGCTTACCACACAGCAGAGGAACAATGAAAATGTAATAAATAGAAGACAGCCTACTTAATGGGAGAAGATGTTTGCGAATACTATAGACAATAAAGGGGTAGTGTCCAAAATATGTAGAACTGATACAACGCAATGCCCAAAAAACAAATAATCCAGTTAAAAAATAGAAGACATAAACATACATTTCTCCAAAGAAGAAATACAGATGTCAACAGTCACATGAAAAGATGTTCACCATCACCCATCAACAGGAAAATCCAAATGAAAAGTTCCATGAGATACTACCTCACACTATCAGAATGGCTAACAGCACCAGCACAAGAAAACAGATGTTGGGAAGATGTGGATAAAAGGGAACCCTCTTACACTGTTGGTGGGAATGCAAGCTGCTGCAGCCACTGTAGAAAACAGTATGACTGTTCCTCAAAACGTTAAATATAGAACTTCATTGTGATCCAGCAATCACACTACCAGGTGTTTACCCGAAGAATATGAGAACAATAACTCAAAAGGCTACATGAGCCCCTATATTTCTTGCAACATTATTTACAATATTACAATATGGAAGCAATCCAAGTATTTCTTGATAATTTTATTAATGAGGTGATATATGTATAAACACACACACACACAGTGGGAAATTACTCAGCCATAAAACGAATGAGATCTTGCCATTTGCAGACACATGGATGGAACTAGAGTGTACTGTCCTAAGTGAAACCCATCAGTCGGAGAAAGACAAATGCCTTGTGATGTCACTCTTACATGGAATTTATGAAATGAACATACATAAATAAAGGAGAAAGAAGATACAAAGCAAAATACCGACTCTGTGGTTACCAGAGTGGAAGTGGATGCAGGGATGAGTGAAATGGATGACGAGGACTAAGAGTACACTTTTCTTGATGACAGCTGAGTATACATAGAATCACTGAATCACTACATTGTACACCTGAAACTAATATACCACTGTATGTTAACTCTACCTGAATTAAAATAAACAATAAAAATGTTTTTTCTTTCAGTAAACTATTTGAAAAATCTTTTGCTATGCAATGTTCATAAGACTTACTTGTGAGAGTATTTACTGTACAATAATTATTCACTCTATGCTTGGAATTCAAATTTCACTGAATTCTTATACTTTTCCTGTTAATGGTAGCCCACAGGAGCCATGGTTCCTCTCCATCCAGGGTGAGGACCTATGGTTTCAAGAGTGTAAGTAGAGACAGATGTCACTTCACTGTCCAGAAAGCTATTATTGTTTCTGTTTTCGTGTGAGATTGTCATAGAGTATGGGACAGCTTCCAGAGCAGGTTTCTTATGCACCCTGGATCTCTAATTCAATAAATAAAGGGGTAGTGCCATTACCTGGATCTGTTGGCTGATAAGTTCCTGTTGATGGGCTTTCTTCCAAGCACATACCTGGAAGACAAATGTGGGCAGGCTGGGTGTGGGACAGGAGGAAGACCAAGTACAGTCAAGGTATCCCTTTCCTTATCTAGGAATGGCCATGGGAATGGATATGGGAGGCAGAAGCGACAGGAAACCACTAAGGTCACCAGCTGAAAGCAGGGAGCCTGGGTCATGGGATCTTGAGATATAGGGCTTGAAGTCTGTTCTGAGCTACCTCTGTGTGGGAAGGGAGGAAGGAAAAAGAGGGAGAAATTGTCTGAACCTGGCCCATGCCAGCTTCCCACCACTACTGATACACATCAGTCTACACAGCTGACCCAGCCTGGGATCAAGATGGGCTGTCTTGGGTCCCTCAACCCTCAGTGGGACAGATGGCTCCAGAGATCAGGGACATGCTGAGGGAGATGGGATGGAAGACTGCCACTCCCAGATCATCCCCTCCTTGAGCAGGCAAACCTCCAGGATTGCTAAAAACCCACTGGCAGTTTTGAAAGACATGCCATGGAAGAACTAAGGCATTGAGAAATATAAAACACTATTTGTTTTTAAGTTCAGAGCTGTAAGCTTATGAAGTAAGATCTTCCCTGAGGAAGACTGAGGGGAGGGCAGGTCAAGCTGAAAAGAGAGATGTGGCTTTCTTGACTGGGGACCTGCAGCCCCCTTACAGGGCAAGGTATAGTCCTCCCTCACAGAGGATCCATGGAAGTGTCCCATCAAGGGACTGACCAACCTGCCTCTTGAGAAGGTACCCTGGCATCAGGTTACACAGAGCAGAGGAGAGGGCCAGATGGAGGGAGTGCAATACCCTGAGGCCATGGGGCAAAAGCAGAGGCTCATGTCCATAAAGATGATGAAAAACAGGAGGCAGCAGCATCGGAGCTGGCACAGTGCTCACAGCTACAGTGACTGGATGCCTTCTGTGCCAGGCATGGTTGACTTCAGTGGGCTCCAAACTAGTCTTGACCACAACCCTAGGAAGTATGCACCACAACCGACCTCCTTTCCCCATGCTGCTGCTAAGAATCACGGTCACAGACCCTGGTCCATTTTTATGGAAATGAAGGCGTGCTCCCCGGGCACACTGCCCCTCTGGTGGTGGTCCAGTGAAACCCTTGTGCTTGAACAGATATTGCTATCTACCTGTATCCACACAACTCAACAGACAGGAGGGTGTCCCTGAGTTCTACAGGACCTTATGAGACAGATTAACAGACCCCACTACCCTACCCACCACCAACAGCCAGTGGGTCACTCAGGACCTCGGCTATTGTCATGGAGCTCACCATGATGTGTTTCTATCACTTTCAAAGACAGTTCTGTTCCCGCACAATACCATACAACCTGGTTGCTGACCTGGGGCCATGCCATGAACCCACATGGCACCTTTCTGTTAGAGAAGTTCAAACTGCACCTCATAGAAAATGTTTCTAATTGGGGTGCCTGGGTGGCTCAGTGGGTTAAACCTCTGCCTTCATCTCAGGTCATGATCTCAGGAGCCTGGGATCAAGCCCCTCATTGGGCTCTCTGCTCAGCAGGGAGCCTGCTTCCCCTTCTCTCTCTACCTTCCTCTCTGCCTACTTGTGATCTCTCTCTCTGTCAAATAAATGGATAAAATCTTAAAAAAAAAAGAAAAGAAAATGTTTCTAATGAAGTCCAAATCCATCAGGAATACGGTGTAAACAGTGGTGCACCGCCTTTATGGTAGTCAGTAATTCTAACAAGGGTTGACCACTCCCCACCATCTCACAAAACCTTCTGTAAGGTTTTATAGGCCAGATAAACACGCCAGGCGAAGTGGGTGCAAGGCAAGATTTATTCAAGGCACTCTCCTGCAAAGTTTCAGGGCTCAAGAGAAGCGGAGCCAGGAAAGTTGCTCCGGGAGGAGATGGGCACCCTTGGGCGAGGTTCCTTGACTTCGGAAAGGGAGAGGGGGAAGTCACACTGGGAGGGATTTGGTGGGGGTCTTTTATCTGTTTCCTGCATAGGTATCGGGTTACCTATGGAGATGTGACCTGCACATACATCCTTTTGGCAGGAGAGTCAAGGGTGAAGGAAAAGGGGGGGGGGCTGGAAGACGGCGGGGCCCGGCAGCGGTCATTTCCATTGTTCCTCCTGCACTCCAGGAGCCTCTGGAGCCGGTGGTCATTTATATTGTTCCTCCTGCACTCCTGGAGCCTGCCAACTCAACATTCCGACATTTTTGGTGTAATGGGGGCAGCGACTCAGATCTGGCTACCTCCTGCTGGTAAAGGGGTGTCGTCATAGGGTCCTTTGTATGTGGATAGGAGGGTATAGGGATCCAGGAGGAGTTAGTTGACAGTGACCCTGGAAACCTCACGTATGTGTTCCTGAATGAAGCAAAGAACACAGGGGGTGATAAGTCCTAATAGGCAGAAGAGAATAATGGGACTTAGGATTGGAAGGAGCCAGGTCGTTAAGGGGGAGAGCCACCATTGAGAGGGTTTTATTACAGGGTGATGCTGGCCACCAAGGGAGTCACAGATTTTTGTCAGGGCACTGATATTGGTTTCAACTACACTGGATTCGTTGATATAATAGCAGCATTCTTCATTGAGGAATAAACAGGTTCCTCCCTTGTCTGCAGTGAGCAGGTCCAGGGCTCGCTGGTTCTGTAGGGCTACCTGGGCCACTGAAGTAATCTGTCATTGTAGAGATGCCAAGGACTCAGCTGAGACTTCCATGGCTGTTCAGAGCTGTTCAGATATATCTCGGGTAGTGCCTATGGAGTGAGCTAGGGCCCCGGGGCCCAGCCAGGTGGCCACTAGGGAAGAAACCAAGGAGACCCCAATAACAAAGGGTAGAAACACAGCCCTTTTTTGTCACAGGAGGGGGGTGGAGAGGACGGCCATTTCCACTAGGGCTGGCACCCTCCAGGCTGGCAATCTGTGGTGACCAGCTGACTAGACTGTGTGGTGTCTCCATGGGTCCAAGTTTCCACTAGGAAGAAGTATCACCTGAACTGAGGGTCACCGGAGGGGCAGCTATGGGGGGTGTGTAGAAGGAGGAGGGTGAGAAGAAGTGGTGCGGGAAATCCGCAACCACGTGGGCCCCAGGGTTTGGGAAGTCCAGCCATCCTGTTGTTGGGCTGGTTTTAGAGTGGAAATGTGTACCCATGGGTTTTGTCCTAGGAATTTTGCCCCTGTGGGTGTTGTAAGAATAACAGTATGGGGGCCGGTCCACTTGGGCTGTAAGGACTTTGGGTGAAGTTCTCCTAGGAGAACTTGAGGAGGCCATTGGCCCTCTTGACCTTACCCGAAGATTGGGGGTGATAGGGGATATGGAGTTTCCAGGTGACGTTGAGGCTCTCAGAGATCTGCTGTGTGATGCTGGAGATGAAGGCTGGTCCGTTGTCTGATTGTAGGGTTCGAGGGAGTCCAAACCTCGGAATGATGTGCTTAATGAGAACAGCAGCGACCACCTCTGCTGTTTCCCTAGTGGTGGGGAATGCCTCGATCCAGCCTGTGAAGGTGTCCACAAGAGTTAGTAGATACCTAAAGGTTTTGTGTCGAGGCATGTGAGTGAAGTCAAGTTGCCAGTCCTCATCTGGCTGATGCCCTTGGAGCTGGTGCGTGGGTCCTGGTCTGCAGAGGCCGCCCTGGGCATTGACCGCAGGACAGGTTCTGCGGGCCTGGTGTACATCCTTAATGGTCTTTTGGAGAAGAGGGTGATGAAAGCGAGGTTGGAGAAATTGGTATAGGGCCTTTGGACCGATGTGGAGAGACTTGTGGATGTCAGTAATGAGGGTGTGGATTAGGCTGCTTGGGAGGGCAATTTTGTCCTGGACAAAATACCATCCATTGTCATCCAATCTGCCACCTAATGTTTTAAGGGCCCGAGTCTCCTCATCAGTGTACAAGGGATTGTGAGGAGTGTTGAGAAAGAGGAGAGGGGCTGGAGAGGAGTTTAAGGCCATATGTCAGGGAATAGAGTCAGCCTTGTTGTTCCCCAAAGAGATGGGGTCCTTGGAGGCCTGACGGCCATGGCAGTGGACAATAGCCACCTCAGGAGGGTACTTGAGAGCCTCAAGGGGTTTGGCAATAAGAGGCCCTTTGACTATGGGGGTTCCCTTGGTTGTGAGAAATACCCTTTCTTGCCAGAGGACAGAATCAGTGTCGTTAATAAGGAAAGCATATTTGGAGTCTGTATAAAGAGTGACCCATTGGCCCTCAGATAAGTGAAGGGCCCTGGTAAGAGCTACGAGTTCTGCCTTTTGAGAAGTAGTCCCAATGGGAAGGGGTCTGCTTCTATGACTGCATCCAGGGTGACCACTGCATAGGCCACAATTCGCTGTCCATCTGGAGCTATGAGGGAGCTCTGATCCACGAACAGAGTGCGATCGGGTTCAGTCAGTGGCTGGTCCGAATGTCCTGGATGGGAGGGAGAGAGTTCTTCCAGGTGTTGAGTGCAGGAGTGGAGAAGAGTGGGGGTAGACGAAGGTGTCGGCAAGAGAGTGGTGGGATTTAGGCGAAGGGGGACAGAGTGTGACCTGGGGGTTTTCTATGAACAGCAGGTGGTAGAATTGGAGATGGGAAGGAGTGAGCTGTGCCAAGTATTTGTGGCTGAATAAGTCCATCAGTCTATGGGTGGAGATGACCATAATGGGCTGTCCTAAGGTAAGTTTGAGGAGCTCCTTTGTCAATGAAGTGGCTGCCGCTAGGGCCTTGAGGCAGGGCTGCCATCCCTGGGCAGTGACATCTAGTTGCTTGGAGAGTTAATGGGAATAAGGAGACCCTGCTGCCAAAGGCGGTCACTGATGAACTTGAGTCCTCACTGGTGGGTTGCTACTACAGGTCTGGAAAGGTCCCATATCTGCAGGTCTACAGAGGGGAGACAGTCTGGGATAGAGGACGAGTCATAGGGAAGTAGTGGAAGGACAAGATGAGCAGAAGTCGAGGGAGAGGGAGAGAGACGAATGGTGGCCTGAAGTTTTTGGAGGATGTCCCTGCCTAGTAGGGGAACAGGGCAGGAAGGGATAATGAGGAAGAAGTGTGAGAAGGGGAACCCATCCAGGCTGCAGGTAAGGGGTGGGCTGGCCTTTGGAGTGGAGGAAGTACCATCAATTCCCATAACTGCAACTGGGGAGGGATGAGTAGGACCCATGTACGAAGGCAGGACAGCATGTGCCATGTCCAATAGAAAGGAAATGGACTTACCCGCTACCTGGAGCATGACCCTGGGCTTGGCATGGGTGAGAGGGATGTCCGAGTCTGGGCCCCATCAGTCATCCAATCAGAGAAGTTGGAAGACAGAACTAACCATCTCAGCATCTCCCCCACGTGGAGGCGCCGGGAACACCCTGAGGTTGGGGCAGTCTGATTTCCAGTGGCCCATCATGCGGCATTGAGGGCATGGCCTAGTAGGCATTTTTGGATTGGGGCATTGACTGTCCCAGTGTCCCTTGGCTCTGCACTTGAAACAGGCCCCCGGAGGGACGCAGTTAGGTGCTCCCTTCTGTTGACCCCCAGAACCTGCCGGCCTTAGGGCTGCTACCAGGGCTTGGGTCTGCAGTTGGACCTTCTGTTGGAGTCTGGCTTGGTGCTTAAGTTCTGCCTCCTCTTGGGAGTTAAAGACTTTAAATGCCATTTTCACCAGATCAGAAATGGGAGTTTGAGGGCCATCCTCCACTTTCTTTAATTTTTGCCAAATGTTGTCGGCTGACTGAGAAATAAAGTGAGTAGCTAAAACAGTCGCCCCTGCTGGAGAGGCCAGGTCTAGGCAAGTGTATTGAGTCAGCGCCTCAGTAAGTTGGTTAAGAAACATGGCTGGGTTTTCATTGAGTTCCTGAAGGATTTCCCTTCACAAACCTTCTACAACTTTCCTTTGCATTCATGTTTTGTCTCAAACAACCATCTCACTTAGGACAAAATTATCTCCTTTCACTTTCAATAAAATATACTCCCATTCCTTAAATCTTTCTTATATATCTTCTACTTTCCTACATACAGAGTTGCTTCCTTTATTTAGCAGAATTTTGTACTCTTAGAAACACCTTTAGTTATTAACCTCTAGGCAGTTATTAATCATGAACGGCTATAACAGAATTCTTTAGATGCCAACTTATGAATCAGTTAGGCACAAACCATGCTAACTAACAGATTTAAATATTCTTATTTTCTTTGCTGTAAGAAGTCAAAAGCACAAAGCTATGTTCATTAATAAATGACTTGGCATTTTATCCCTTTGGAAAAGACCTAAATGTCCAACAGATTTAATCCCATTTGTCATCCAAGCAAAACTTAAAACTTTCAGGTTACCAAAGACCTTGAAAGCTATCTCAGCAATTACCCATTAAAACTTTGAGACAGACAATTAACCATCTGTTTAGTCATTTCTTTGCTAACATATTTTAACAAATAACAAGAGCTTCAGTAAACTTTGACTAAAGTTTCAAATTTACTGTGGATAACTTTGTCAGGAGTTCGTATAGGAGGGGGGAGAGGGAGAGGGAGGGGTAAACGAGCGTGCTGGTTCAGAAATCCTGAACTTAAGGGACCTTGGCCCATCTGCCTTGGTGTCTACTGAGGTTATTTAGGTCCATGAAGATCTGATAATTAAACATGACTTCCGGCGGCCATTGCGACTGACTGTCTAATCAGTATTGTGGCCAAGCGACAGTATAGTAACGTCATTTTTGCAGGTCCTGGTCCAGTTCCAGGGTTTTAAGGTTGGCCAACAGGCCTAAAACACCCCCGGGATGTTTTAGGGTTGAATTTGGATTGGGAGGACCCCAAGACTCCTTGACAGGCAACCTGAGGGCTAGAGGAATGCATCCCCTCATCCACCACTGGGTTGTGGGAAAACTGTGTCAAATACCCTAGAGGTTAGGACGTGTCCCAGCTTCTCAGAGTCACGGAGGTCACCTGGTGACCGGCGGGGTCCGTCCTGATGTGGGCGCGATTAGGGCAGGGCTTTCCAGACAGAGGCGCAGAATCCAGGGAAACTCACCATGGCTTCAGAAGTGGCGTCGGGAAAGGCAGCTCCAGGTCTGCTAGGGAGAGGAGAGAGCCTCCTCACCAGTGTGGGGACTCAATCTCCTCCTGGATTTTGGGCACCAAATGTAAGGTTTTATAGGTGAGATAAACATGCCAGGCGAAGTGGGTGCAAGGCAAGATTTATTAAAGGCACTCTCCTGCAAAGTTTCAGGGCTCAAGAGAAGGGGATCCAGGAAAGTTGCTCCGGGAGGAGGTGGGTACACTCTGGCAAGGTTCCTTGACTCTGGAAAGAGAGTAGGGGAAGTCACACTGGGAGGGAGTTGGCAGGGGTCTTTCATCTGTTTCCTGCATAGGTATCAGGTTACCTATGGGGACATGACCTGGGCATACATCCTTTTGGCAGGAGAGTCAAGGGTGAAATAAAGGGGGGTGGAGGCTGGAAGACTGCAGGACCCCGCGGAGGTCATTTCCATTGTTCCTCCTGCACTCCTGGAACCTACCAACCCAACACCTTCCACTGTATGGAGCTCATTCTCTGCCCTCATAAAAAAAAAAAAAAGCCCAGTAAACAAAACTTTATCCTGAATGTTCCCCTCACCTGCTGATTCAAATATTGTCCAACCACAATGGTATGAAACTAGAAATCAATCACAAGAAGAAAATGCGAGAGTCAAAAATATGTAGATTTAACAACATGGTAATAAACTACCAACAGTCAAAGAAGACATCAAGAAATTTTAAAAGTACCTCGAGACAAAAAGAAAAACCTACAAAAACTTAAGGGATACAGCAAAATTAGTTCTAAGGGGGAAGTTCATAGAAATTCAGGTCCCCGAAATCCACAAGAAAGTTCTCCTATAAACATTATAATTTTACATGAGAAGGAAGTATTAAAAAAAAAAAAAAGCAAAGCCCCAAATCAGTAGGAGAAAGGAAATAACAAAAAGGAATGTGAAAATGAATAATGATGACTAAAAAGACAAAAGATCAATGAAAATAAGAACTGCCTTTGTTGGAAAGATAAACAAAACTAACAAACTCTTAGCTAGACTCACCAAGAAGGAGAGAGGGCTCAAATACAATCAGGAAAGAAAGATGATTAATTCCTGTCTCACACCAAAATCCTAGAGAACACAGGCATCAACCTCTTCGATTTCCAACACAGCAAGTTTTTTCAAGACAAGTCTCTAAAGACAAGGGAAACAGAAGCAAAAACAAATTTTCGGTACTTCATCAAGATGAAAAGCTTGGAAACAATCAGCAAAACTAAAGGGCAACCTGTAAAATGGGAGTAGATATTTGCAAATACTATTACAGTTAAAGGTCTGGTATCCAAGATTTACACAGAATTTCTCAAACTCAATACCCCCCCCCCCCAAAAAAAAAAAAAAAACAAAGAGTCCACTCAAGAAATTGTCAGAAGACCTAAAAAGACACTTCTCCAAAACGACATACGGATGACTAACAGACACATGAAAACATTCTCAACATGACTTGCCATCAATGAAATAAAAATCAAAACCACAATGAGACACCACCTTACACCTGTTAGAATGGTAAAAATTAAAAGACAGGGAACAACAAATGTTGATGAGGATGTGAAACATAAGGGTTCCCTCTTACACTGTTGGTTGGAATGCAAGCTGGTACAGTCACTCTGAAAAACAGCATGGAGTTTCCTCAAGACATTAAAAATAAAGCTACCATATAACCCACCAATTGCACTCCTGGGTATCTACCATATGGATTTGGTAAAATGAAGAGGCACATGCACCCCAGTGTTCCTAGCAGCAATGTCCACAATAGCCAAACTGTGGAAGGAGCAGAGATGTCCTTCAACAGATTAATGTATAAAGAAGATGTGGTTCAGGGGCCCCTGGGTGACTCAGTGTGTTAAGCCTCTGCCTGTGGCTCAGGTCAAGATCTCAGGTTCCTGGGATCAAGCATGCATAGGGCTTTCTGCACAGTGGGGAGCCTGCTTCCCCTGCTCTCCCTGCCTGCCTCTCTGCCTATTTGTGATAGTTCTCTCTCTCTATGTGTAAAATAAATAAACAAAATCCTTTAAAAAAAGAAGAAGAATATGTGGTTCATATATACACTGGAATATTACTCAGCCATCAGAAATGATGAATACTTACCATTTGCATTGACATGGCTGGAACTGGAGGGGATTATGCTAAGTGAAATATGTCAAGCAGAGAAAGACAGTTATCATATGGTTTCTCTCATATGTGGAATATAAGGAATAACACAGAGGATCATAGGGACAGGGTGGGAAACCTGAATGGGAAGATATCTGAGAAGGATAAAAACCATATGAGACTCTTGACTCTGGGAAACAAATTGAGCAGCAGCAGCAGGCTGCCCAGGTTTGGCCTCAGTCTTGCACATCAGGACTCAAGCACAACTAGAGCGTCATGGAGAATGGAGTACTGTGTGGCCTTGGAATCTAATAGCAGGATCTGAGATTTCACTTCCAAATGAAAACTGGCCTCTTCCACACAGCACAGGAAAGTGGAGGATTTCTCAGGGGTGTGGCTCTGGAAGAAGTGCTTCTGGTGGTTGAATTAATAGACACCAGGTAGAGAATACCTGCTGTGCCTCATCTGAGGAAGCAAGGGGCACCTGGGCAAGAATCAATAAGGTTTCCTGTGGGTGGCTTCCCACCAACCACCCTGCTGAGCCAAGAGCATGAGAACCAAAGAGAAAATAACTTTTGTGGTACATCTGCAGCAGTAGGGCTGACCAGGTAGCAGAGCCCTATCCCTGGAGCAGGATGGCCTGCCCTCAAGAGTAATGGTCCACCACCATGGCCTCACAATCTCCCAGCTGTCTGATCTGACAATGCATCCAGGCTCAGACCTGCTCATGCGATGAGTCATAAGATCCAGAGACTGCTTTCCACCCCAGCTCAATGCTACTCACAGAGAAGCAAACTCCCTCCTCAGAAATGTATTCATCATTAGCTCTGGAATTCCCATAGTTTCTCTACACTGGCCCACCCAGGTGTCTCATCCAAATCATTCCTCAAGTGCCCTAGGGTTCCAAGCCACTTTCAAGCTCCCCTTAGGAAGGCAGGAATTGGTCCGAGTAGGAAGACCAGCCAAATGACTCTACATGCTGGAAACTTGGACAGAATCTTCCCTGAACACCAACACCTCCAAGTCCAAGATTCAAACCTTTGCTCATTGTGCACTGAGGACCATGTCAGCATGAACACTATTTTTTCAAATCTCTTAGATCCCATTCTTTCAAATCAGAAACCCGGCTCCAGTCACCACTTCCTTTTCCCTTCAGAGAAGTAAGGAAAATGATAGAATAAAACACTACATGTGTTGGGCACCTGGGTGTCTCAGTGGGTTAAGCCTCTGCCTTCAGATTAAGTCATGATCTCAGCATCCTGGGGTTGAGCCCTGTATCAGGCTCTCTGCTCAGCATGGAACCTGCTTCCCGCTCTCTCTGCCTGCTGCTCTGCCTACTTGTGATGTCTCTCCCTCTGTGTCAAATAAAATCTTTAATCACACACACACACACACACACACACACACACACACACAATATGGTCGAGAAGCAGCTGGTTAAGACAACATCAGGTAGCAGGAGATGGGCTACATAGCTTGTCAAAGCATTGTGAACACCTACACATCCAACAGGAGATCAAAGAGAAGAAGAGAAACAATTCTAGAAACAGAAAATCAACCACTTTCTGAAAGGTAGGACCAGCAGAGAAGTGAATCCAAAGTGACAGCAAGATAGACTTGTGGTGGGAGGAGCCAGCTCCTGGCAAGTGGCAGAACAACAGAGCACAAAATCAGGACATTTAAAAGTCTGCTCCACTGAGGGACATTGCTCCAGAGGCTAAACGGGGATGCAGTCCATGCGGGGTCAGCTTGGCCCCAGGTCCCGCGGGGTCACAGAAGGATCAGGGGTATCTGATTGTGAAAGAGCTCGCAGGTATTAGAGTGGGGAAGCCGGCTACAGAGACAGAGCAGAGAAGTGAGCTCTCAATTCGGGGTTACCTTGAACCGGGCACAGGCTGGGTGAGTTCAGAGTGTGGCTGGAGACCAGGGAGATGGGAGTGATTGAGCACTTTTCTCTGAGGGCGCACTGAGCAGTCGGGCCCCAAGCTCTCATCTACTCTGGGCTGCAGAGACTGGGAGGCTGGCATTTTCATTCCCGTCCTCCAGACGGGAACTCTACAGAAAATGTTCAGGGAAGAAAAGCTCCTGAAGATTACTTAGTCTGGCCCCTGGTAAAGGCGGTGTAATTCCACATCTGGCAAAGGCACTTGAGAATCACTACAAGAGGCCCCTCCCTCAGAAGATCAACAAGAAATCCAGCCAAGACCAAGTTCATTTACCAAGGATAACAAGCACAATTCCAGAGGCGGAGAATAGAATTCATGGCTTTTTCCCCATGATTCTTTAGTCTTGCAATTAATGTTTTTTTTAATTTTCTTTTTTTTTTCTTCTGCTGATTTTTTTAACTTTTACCCTTTCCTCTTTTAATGTTAACTAGTTTATCTTCATTGAAATATAATCGTTTTAACCTTCATTATTATAGTCATATTTTATCCTTCATTGTATCTAACTTTATTTTTGTATAAAAATGGGGTTTTTTCTTCTAAAAAATTTGGGGTACAATTTCTTCTAATAGATCAAAATACACCCTAAATCTAGCTTGGGCTTGTTCTAGTCTCCAGACCGAGCAAATTCTCCCCACTTTCTTTTTCTTTTTTCTCCCAACCAACTTACTTTATCAACTCCTTTTTTTAGAAATTTTTTTCATCTTTATAGGCATATTCCATCCCTTCATTGTGTTTACCCTTAAATATGTTCTTCATTCTTTAAAATTTTGAGAGGTAGTTTCTTCTAAGAGACCAAAATACTCCCAAAATTAAGTAATTAAGTGGGTGACCCTGTTCTAGTCACCAGTCTAATATATATATTTGGGGTCTCTTCGGAATTAGATAAAGCACATTTTCCTGGGGTCTTTGCCACCCTTTGCCACCCTTCTTGAGATCAACCATCTCAAGAAGTGATTGAGGCTTTCCTTATCTGGACAAAATGACAAGGCAGAAAAACTCACCACAAAAAAAAAAAAAAAAAAAAAAAAAAAGAACAAGGGCAGTACCAAAGGCTGGGGACATAATCAATACATAATCAATACATAATCAATACAGATATTGGTAATATCTAGAATTCAGAATGACGACTCTCAAGGTTCTAGCTGGGCTCAAAAAAGGCATGGAAGATATTAGAGAAACCCTCTCTGGAGAGATAAAAGTCCTTTCTGGAGAAATGACATAACTAAAATCTAACCAAGTTGAAAACAAAAAAGCTATTAATGAGGTGCAATCAAAAATTGAGGCTCTTACTGCTAGGATAAATGAGGCAGAAGAAAAAATAGTGATATAGTAGACCAACTGACAGAGAATAAAGAAGCTGAGCAAAAGAGAGACAAACAAATACTGGACCATGAGCAGAGAATTTGAGAGTTAAGTGACACCATAAGATGAAATTATTAGAATAATTGGGATTCCAGAAGAAGAAGAAAGAGAGAGGGGAGCAGAAAGTATATTGGAGAGAATTATTATAGAGAATTTCCCTAATATGGTAAAGGGAACAAGCATCACGAGATTCCCCCCTCAAAATCAATATGAATAGGTCCACACCCTGTCACCTAATAGTAAAATTTGCAAGTCTTAGCAACAAAGAGAAAATCCTGAAATCAGCCCAGGAAAAGAAGTCTGTAACATACAATGGTAAAAATCTTAGAATGGCAGTGGACTTATCCACAGAGACCTGCCAGGCCAGAAAGAACTTCAGAGCACTAAACGAGAAAAACATGCAGCCAAGAATACTATATCCAGCTAGGCTATCATTGAAAATAGAAGGAAAGATAAAAATCTTCCAGGACAAACAAAAACTGAATATGCAAAGAATTTGCAATCACCTAATCAGCTGTATGGGAAATATTGAAAGGGGTCCTCTAATCAAAGAGAGAACCTAAAAGTACTAGATCAGAAAGGATAAGAGACAATACACAGTAACAGTCACCTTACAGGCAATACAATGGCACAAAATTCATATCTCTCAATAGTTAACCTGAATCTAAATGGGCTAAATGCCCCAATCAAAAGACACAGGGTATCAGAATGTATAAAAAAACAAAACCCATCAATATGCTGTCTACAAGAAACTCAATTTAGACCCAAAGACATCTCCAGATTTAAAGTGAAGAGGTGGAAAACAATTTACCACACTAATGAACATCAGAAGAAAGCTGGGGTGGCAATCCTTATAGCATATCAATTAGATTTTAAGCCAAACACTATAATAAGAGATGAGGAAGGACACTATGTCATACTCAAAGGGTCTGTCCAACAAGAAGATCTAGCAATTTTAAATATCTATGCCCCTAACTTGGGAGCAGCCAACTATATAAACCAATTAATAGTAACAAAATCAAAGAAACACATTGAAAATAATACAATAATAGTAGGGGACGTTAACACTCCCCTAACTTAAATGGAAAGATCTTCCAGCAAAAGATGAACAAGGAAATAAAAGCCTTAAATGACACACTGGACCAAATGGAAATCACAGATCTCTTCAGAACATTTCATCCCAAAGCAACAGAATACACATTCTTCTTTAGCACACATGGAACAGTCTCCAGAATGGAACACATCCTGTGTCATAAATCTGGTCTCAACTGGTATCAAAAGATTGGGATCGGGACGGCTGGGTGGCTCAGTGGGCTAAGGTCTCTGCCTTCGGCTCAGGTCATGATCCTAGAGTCCTGGGATCGAAACACGCATCGGGCTCTCTGCTCAGTGGGGAGCCAGCTTCCTCCTCTCTCTCTGCCTGCATCTCTGCCTACTTGTGATCTCTGTCTGTCAAATAAATAAATAAATAAACTTAAAAAAATTGGGATTATTCCCTGCATATTTTCCGACCACAATGCTCTGAAGCTCGAACTCAATCACAAGAGGAAATTTGGAAAGAACACAAATAAATGGAGACTAAACAGCATCCTTCTAAGGAATGAATGGGCCAACCAGGAAATTAAAGGAGAATTGAAAAAATTCATGGAAACAAATGTTAATGAAAACACAACAATTCAAAATCTGTGGAGCACAACAAGGAAGTCCTGAGAGGAAAATATATAGTGGTATAAGCCTTTCTCAAGAAACAAGAAAGGTCTGAAATACAGAAACTAACCCTACACCTAAATGAGCTGGAGAAAGAACAACAAAGGAAGCCTAAACCCAGCTTTTCTGCTAAAGTCAGGAACACATCAGGGATGCCCATTATCACCACTGCTATTCAACATAGTACTAGAAGTCCTAGCCTCAGCAATCAGACAACAAAAAGAAATTAAAGGCATCCAAACCGACAAAGAAGACAAACTATTACTCTTTGCAGATATATGACACTCTATGTGGAAAAGACTCCACTCCAAAAATGCTAGAGCTTGTACAGGAATTCAGTAAAGTGTCAGGATATAAAATCAATGCACAGGAATCAGTTATATTTCTTTACAACAACAGCAAGACAGAAGAAAGAGAAATTAAGAAGTCAATCCCATTTACAATTGCACCCAAAACCGTAAAATACCTAGGAATAAACCTAACCAAAGAGGCAAATAATCTATACTCAGAAAACTATAAAGTACTCATGAAAGAAATTAAGGAAGACACAAAGGAATGGAAAAATATTCTATGCTCCTGGATTGGAAGAACAAATATTGTGAAAATGTCTATTATACCTAAAGTAATCTGCACATTTAATGCCATCCTTACCAGAATCCCATCCATTTCTTCAAAGAAATGGAAGAAATAATCCTAAAATTTATATGGAACCAGAAAAGACCTCGAATAGCCAAAGGAATATTGAAAAAGAAAGCCAAAGTTGGCGGCATCACCATTCCGGACTTCAAGCTCTATTACAAAGCTGTCATCATCAAGACAGTATGGTACTGACACAAAAACAGACATACAGATCAAAGGAACAGAATAGAGAGCCCAGAAGTAGACTTCCGCTCTATAGTCAACTAATCTTCAACAAAGCAGGAAAGAATGTCCAATGGAAAAAAGACAGCCTCTTCAACAAATGGTGTTGGGAAAATTGGACAGTCACATGCAGAAAAATGAAATTGGACCATTTCCTTACACCACACATGAAAATAGACTCAAAATGGATGAAGGACTGCTATGTGAGAAAGGAATCCATCAAATCCTTGAGGAGAACACAGGCAAGGACCTCTTCAACCTCAGCTGCAGAAACTTCTTCTTAGGAACATCGCCAAAGGCAAGGGAAGCAAGGGCAAAGATGAACTATAGGGATTTTATCAAGTGCAAAAGCTTTTTCACAGCAAAAGAAACAGTTAACAAAACCAAAAGACAATTGACAGAATGGGAGAAGATATTTGCAAACCACATATGAGAGAAAGGGCTAGTATCCAAAATCTATAAAGAGCTTAGCAAACTCAACACCCAAAGAACAAATAATCCAATCAAGAAATGGGCAGAGGACATGAACAGACATTTCGGCAAAGAAGCCATCCAGATGGCCAACAGACACATGAAGAAATGCTCCAAATCACTCGGCATCAGGGAATTACAAATCAAAACCACAATGAGATCCCACCTCACACCAGTCAGATTGTCTGAAATTAACAAGTCAGGAAATGACAGATGCTGGCGAGGATGCTGAGAAAGGGGAACCCTCCTACACTGTTGGTGGGAATGCAAGCTGGTGCAACGACTCTGGAAAACAGCATGGAATTTCCTCAAAAAGTTGAAAATAGAGCTACCCTATGACCCAACTTTTGCACTACAGGGTATTCACTCTAAAGATACAAGTCTAGTGATCCGAATGGGCATGTGCACCCGAATGTTTTTAGCAGCAATGTCCACAATAGCCAAATTATGGAAAGAACCTAGATGCCCATCAACAGATGAATAGATAAATAAGATGTGGTACACACACACACAATGGAATAATATGCAGCCATCAAAAGAAATGAAATCTTGCCATTTGTGACAACATGGATGGAACTAGAGTGTATTATGCTTAGTGAAATAAGTCAATCAGAGAAAGACAGCTATCATATAATCTCCCTGAATGAGGAAGTGGAGATGCAACGTGGGGGGGGGGGGTGGTGGTAGGAAAATAATAAATGAAACATGATGTGATCGGGAGGGAGACAAACCATAAGTGACTCTTAATCTCACAAAATAAACAGGGTTTCTAGGGGGTGTCAGGAGAGGGTGGTGGGGTTATGGACATCAGGGAGGGTATGTGCTATGGTGAGTGCTGTGAAGTGTGTAAACCTGGTGATTCACAGATCTTTACCCCTTGGGCTAAACTTACATTATATGTTTATATAAATTTTTTTAAAAATTAAAAAAATAAAACAAAATAAATAAAAAATCCACACATACACTACACTTGCACAGCACACTTGGATCAAAACATAATTCCTTGGTCTTTCTCATATGGGCAGCCCTACGTTACCCTTACTAATGAGAGATAACACAAGTTTAGTCATCATATATATATATATATATATATATATATATATATATATATATATATTTGACCTTTTGTTTTTCCTTTTGAGATTTGTGTCTTGAAGACAGTGCCTATATTGCTTCCTTAAAATAACAATAATAATAATGCCATGGTCACATAAAAGTCTGGATGTTGGTAACCAGACAACATGGCTCTGATAAGGATGAAGACACAACCTCTTCCCAGGGAGCAAAGCCCACACCCTCAGGGATCCTGACATGTCTCATGGGTGATGAGTTCCTTTGCTCCATGGAATTGTCTGAGTGCAAAGATATAGGCACCCGTCAGGGTACATTCTGTTTTCTTCATAAATTCCCCAATTCAAGTCAATAGTGATTCACTGGGTCAGGTTTCAGAGCCCAGGATGGTCCACCAGGTGAGCAGCAACCCCTATCTCCCCCACCCACTGTCAAGGAAGGCTAACAGGGGCTTGTGTTCCACTGGGAGCATAATGAGCCACACCCCAAGCTCCTAAACAACCTACACTCCTCCTGTGTTTCTCCCCCTCACAAAGGGCACAGCACCCTGTTACAGCTCTGAGTCTGTGCTTTAATTAAAAAAAAAAAATGTTTCTGCTATCAGAAAGTGGTTCACAGAAGAGAAAAACATGAGTCCCCATGAAGGAATTTTTAATACTTCAAAAGATTGTTTTCCCATTGTTTAATTAAAACAGGAAATAAAAACACACAGATCGCCCCTTCCACTAGCAGGTATGATTCACTGTAGTGAATTAAAGAGCAGGAAATAAGAATAATAGCCATTCTGATGACCCGCCATTTCCATAATCAAAGGTTTTTTTTAAGATTTTATTTATTTTTCTGACAGAGAGAGAGGAGCGAGAATTAGCACAAGTAGACAGAGAGGCAGGCAGAGGCAGAGGGAGAAGCAGGCTCCCTGCCGAGCAAGGAGCCCGATGTGGGACTCAATCCCAGGATGCTGGAATCATGACCTGAGCTGAAGGCAGCTGCTTAACCAACAGCTACCCAGGAGTCCCTTCCATAATCAAAGTTTTGAAACTTCACTGACATACAAAGAAAGGAGCACAAACCAACATCTCGTCCTGGCAGCACAGAGCAGTCAGAATTGGAGTGACAGGGACAGACAATGAGGTTGTGTGTGTTGGGTGAGGCTGGTGGCACAGAAGGAGGTGTTCTGCCAGTTCTCCACCTGTGGCTCACTTGTCTTCATCCAGGAAACTGCTCACAGCTCTGACCTGTCACAACCGTCACACGGGAGAAGCAGCCACCCCCTGGAGCCAGTACTGCCCACAACCTCTTGCAGAATGCACTCAGCTCTACTCTGGGACCCCTGTCAGCTCTACTCAGACCTGGAATTCCCCTGTCTGCCAGAAAGCTCCAGGATTCCTTCTCCTTCTTCCAAAATTACACTGGCCCAAGGCTTTCATGAGAAATGCAGAATGCTACCTAATGAATGGTTAACACCTACTTTTGCCTTCTGTCATATTTCTCTCCACTTACCTCCTAGCTGGTAAATGGTAAATAACCTACCAATGGAACCTGAATGTGCTCTGAGATCTGACACTTCCATTATAGCCTTCTGAGAACTCCTTGTGCAATAAAATACCATATCTCATGACAGGGGGGTTTAAAACTATTTCTGTAAAGATTTTATTTATTTATTTAAACAGAGATCACAAGCAGGCAGAGAAAGAGAAAAAGGGAAGCAGGCTCTCTGCTGAGCAGAGAGCCTGATGTGGGGCTCAATTCCAGGACCCTGAGATCATGAACTGATCTCTACCAAAGGCAGAGGCTTTAACCCACTGAGCCACCCAGGCATCCTGTTGGGGGCAAGGATTAAAACTATTATTTACAGAACAATACAGCCAAATAATCTGATTTTAACTTGCTCTTCAATATACATTACAGTTTCTGTGTAAAAAGCCTTTCCATAGATATTACCTGCCAGCAGATTCATAAGGAGGAAACAGAAACTCTGTGGGATAACCTGACTCACCTAAGGTCAGGCAAGCAGTTGCAGAACTCACCCCAGGGCTCCTGACACCAAGCACCTTGGAGCCACCAGCATGCATCTATCCATAAGAATTTCCAAAGTCTCTCCTTCTGACTCTACCACCAAAGAAACTGCAGAAAAAAATACAGCACGTCAAATTATCTAGATGATGCATTTAGTTAAATTAGAAAACCAAGGTCAACTTTTAAACAGTAAATGGCTACTTTGAATAAATTTGAATTTTCCCTATACGTTAATTATAACTCTTTTGATGAAAAGACTGATATATTAGGAAACATCACCTTTGACAAATGACAAGACATCATCCAAGTCTGTATCTGATGACAAAAAGCCACCCAGCTCTAGATGTTGGCCACCTAACTATAACCTAGGCCCAACGGAATAAACCTTGTTAGATGAGGGATGAAATTGTATGTTAAAAACACACAAAGAGGGGCGCCTGGGTGGCTCAGTGGGTTGGACGACTGCCTTCAGCTCAGGTCATGATCCTGGAGTCCCGGGATTGAGTCCTGCATCTGGCTCCCAGCTCCACGGGGAGTCTGCTTCTCCCTCTGACCTTCTCCTCGCTCATGCTCTCTCTACTGTCTCTCTCTCAAATAAATCTTTAAAACACACACACACACAAAGAGCTGGGGCGCCTGGATGGCTCAGTGGGTTAAAGCCTCTGCCTTCTGCTCAGGTCATGATCCCGGGGTCCTGGGATCGAGCCCTGCATGGGGCTCTCTGCTATGCGGGGAGCCTGCTAACTCCTCCCTCTCTCTCTCTGCCTGCCTCTCTGCCTACTTGTGATCTCTGTCTGTCAAATAAATATATAAAATCTTTAAACACACACACACACACACACAGGGTAAATCTAATCACCCCTTTCCAATGAGTGATTTCCTCAGAAACAGATGTTCAGATGATATTTTGTAAGCAATAAATCAACAGAAAAAAGGGTATTCCCTGAAATGTTCTACCTGCAGGGAAACTGAGTAGCTCTTGAACCAAATCCAGAATGCTGACAATGACTTAAGTTTTACTTCGTGGCTCAACTAGAGGAAAGAGAAAAGTCCAGGAGATTTTGAGTTAATGAGAAGTTTTACCTCTACTCCTGACATGGATCTGACATTGCGCTGACTTTATCTGCTGCTTTCTCTGAACATAAATGTCCTGTGACAAGCTGCATCACTGACCCAGATGCTGGTGTTCAAAACTTCAGGTTTTCTGGAGCCAGAGCAGAGAAATGCTGTCAGGTGGGCCCAAGTAGGCATCTGCAATCTATGGCCTGCACATCTGTTTCAGTTTCTGGGAGAATGGGAAACACACACTTGTTTCTTTTTTTTTAAGATTTTATTTATTTATTTGACAGAGAGATTACAAGCAGGCAGGGAGACAGACAAAGAGAAAAGAGGAAACAGGCTCCCTGCTAAGCAGAGAGCCCAATGTGGGGCTCGATCCCAGGACCGTGGGATCACAACCTCAGTGGAAGGCAGAGGCTTAACCCACTGAGCATCCCAGGTGCCCCCCACACACTTTTTTCTTAAGTAGTAATTATCTTCATCAAAAGTGGACTGATGACTTTGTCTTTTTTGGAAAAGTGAGATTACTCTTCCAAATGAACACCTCAACTCACCTGTTCCTTGTGCAACTTGAGTGGGGTCTCATTTACTCCAGCTTCCAGGCCCCCAACTGGAGGACTCTCCTGCAGGATCCTGCAGCCTATGACCACAAACCCCAGGGCACGAGGCACAGTGTTGAAGTTGGGGGACTACTCTGAGTTTTGTTGTCACCACACCTGTGCCTGGGAGAACAGCGACTTGGAGGACTCTCTTGCACAATCCTGACAGCCAATCGCCACCATCCATGAGGGACACAGGGCACAATGATAAAATGGGTGGATGCCTCTGGGGCTGTTACCACCACACCTGTGCCTGGGGCCAGAGAAAAGAACTTGGAGGACCCACCTGCATGATCCTGACAGGCCATTACCATCATCTCCAAGGGACACAGGGAACAATGCTGAAGTTGGAGGATGGCTCTGAGGCTCGGTGCTGCCACACTTGTGCCTGAACTGGGGAACCCTGCTGAACTGGAGGTGCTGCTCATGGTCCATTACCTGCACTGTGTCAGAGACCAGGGTGCAACTCACTGACGTGGGGACTGTGTGCCATCCTTACATGCACTTTTCCTGGGGAACACTGGGAAACCTGAAATGTCCACAACTCACCCCACAAAACCTGGAGTGAGTGGGCGCCCTAGAGTTCAGGGATCTTGGGGATATGGCCAATTAACTGGTATAGGGCAGAAGAGACTTTCAAGGGAAAAAGGAGAACTCATTTGAGTTCCCAGGATTAGCTCATTCCATGCCCCCTTCCCATATCCCAACCTCCCACGTGGGGCTCAACCTACCCCCCAGGTCCCTACCCTGGTCCACAGTGTCTACTCACCCACGAGGGAACCCCCACAGGTCAATCTCGCCTTCTCCTACCTCACTGCTGCATCCTGGGGCAGCTGGGGGCCTACCCACAGAAAGGTAGCTTCACCCCCAGAGGATGATTGGTAAGGGAGGGTGGTGCCCCAAGCCCATTGGTTGCTGTGACTGCCTGCATCCAGCCACTGGAACTTATACCGGTGCCTTCCTGTATCTGCAGGTGGTCCTAGAGTCCCTTCCAACCTGTACAGCTGGCTGGGACACACAGGCATGGGAGGAGCTTGGGGCAGGGCCCCCTCACACAGGGCCCATTCCCCACATCCCTCTAGCTGCAGACCACCCTCAGAGCCTTGCCCTTTCCATTCCTGCACCAACACTTCCTGAGGAGCTGTGCCTGGCTCCTGAACAGGTCAGCTGTTCTTAGACCTTCTGAGGCTTGGGCTTCAGGAAATTCAATGGTATCCCACATTTCCAAGACGATTTTAAGACCCAAACAGTAATGCTCCAAGTGGGAATAACTCTCACCCCTAGAGTGGGCAGTACTTCTTAGACCTTCAATGCACCCTCTAGGATGAGCCATTTGTGCTGCAATATATATACATGTGCTTGCTTCTGCAGGGAAGCTCCAGGATGAATGAGAACAACCGCCCTTCTGTGCTGTTGGAGTTGTAAACCAGGAATACTCTTCACTTAAAAAGAAAACATATTGCTATTATTGACACTAAATGACAAACCCTTTTAAACATTTTAGAGAGAAAGGAAGAGAGTTTTGTTCAAACCCAAGTAAAGACAGCTGCCTGGGAGACACAATCTTCACAAAAAAGGGAGAGCCCATGGCACCTGGGTGGCTCAGCCTTTAGGTGTCTGCCTTCAGCTCAGGTCATGATCCCAGGGTCCTGGAATCAAGCCTTGCATTGAGCTCCACATCAGGCTCCATGCTCAGTGGTAACCTGATTCTCCCTCACCCTTGGCTTGTGTGCACTCTCTCTCTCTTAAATAAATAAATAAAATCTTAAAGAAAAGGAGGACTCCAGGGAAGGGACATTTGGGGAAACTTTTTATATTCTGTTTTGTTTGTACACATCATCATGAGGAAGAACATTCCAGAACTTTTTCATATGTTTTCAGTTTGTGCAAATCAGTATGACTTTAATCTCATGGGAGCAGGAGAGGTTCTTCTATTTTTCTTATCTTTATGTTTGCAATGGCAGTCTTTGGTGATCTTTTTCTTCTCAAAGCAGATGTGAAACATGTGCTTATGGCAGAAATAGGGCCTATGCTCTGAGGTTTTGCCCCATCATTTTGAGCTTGGTAAAATGTTAAGGGATAAGCTTCCCTGGGAGCCCAGGATCTGGCCCCATGGATGGTCAAAGATAAAAATTCCCATTATCATTCTAAGTACTTCTGAAGGGAAGAACTTGAGACAAAAGCACCTTTAACAATATTACCAAGAGATCAAAATGATGTCTACAGAAGTTTACCTGTTCCATGGTCAACACAGATAACAGAAATGTTCACAGACGCTGGGCTTCTCCCCTTCTCCTGCCCAAACCTCTGAAGCACACAGATAATTTAAAGTCAGAATTTTAAGCTGTCTGGCACCATTCCCTTGTACTATAGAACAAAACAGGGTAGCTCATTGTCACAACACTAGTATTAACATGAAGTGTCCCTAAAGTTGGGTACAATGTCTAAGTTCTTTCCTTGCAGATTTTGACTAATGTAAGTTGTAGTCCTACCATATAAAAACTATGGTGATTGGGAAGTAAGTAACCGTAGGTAAAGGAATAGTTCAGCAATGTTTACAAGCATTGTCTCCCTTTGTAGAAGAGGCTGAGCTGAGTGTTTTTAAATACTATCTCAGATCTGTCTTATAGAACATTCTGAACATACCAGAGTATGAATTAATTTTAAAAAGGTAATTTCAGTGACTTTAATATCAGAAAAGTATTATAATGTCTGTATTCTTAAAGATCTTTGAGTATCTTACTGGAGGTCCTCCACTGAAATAATTATTTTAATGATCATGATGGGCAGAGGTTAAAAGCCAGATGAATCTGTTCCAGTTGGCCATGCAAGAAAACCCTGAGACTTGAGATGTTTTCAGATTGAGAAGACCACATGGATAGGAGGGAAATAGTACCATGTATGGAATAACAAGGGATTTTGAATCAGTTTGGGGATGCCATTTAGGTTTCTGACACTAAAATTCACTCTTACTGGAGTCATCTCTAAGCCCCTGTCTAACCACCTAGAAAATGTGCCTACTAAAATACCTACATCACAGTTTAGAAGTTTATGAGGGACAATTCCACAAAGAGCCACTGTTATGGCTCTCAAGAGCAGGTGCTCAGGAAGCCATGATTACTATTTGGGTTTCTGATTTCTTTCTTTTCTCTTTCTTTCTTTCTTTCTTTCCTTCTTTTTTCAGAAAAAGAAGACATGTTGAAACCATATTTCTAATAGATGACTCAAGATGATTTTCAAATCTTAAGAAGGTCAAGAAGCTGCTATTTATTTCGCTCAGAAATCATGTTGTTGGACTGGTGAGAACAATACAATAGCACCATCATCAATTGGGGTGTGAAGCTTCCCATCTCCATATGACCATGTGGTCCCCACTAACTCAGGGCCACCAGAAAGGGCAGCTGGGGAGGGGGGCACAGGTCAAGGCTACCAGGTATGGCTGAAGCAGGAAGAACTCTGACTTAAGGCTCAAATCCTGCCTACCTTATTTATACTGCTCTTCAGAGATAGAGTGTCATTGTGAGCTCTGATGTAAGAATGGTTGAGAATCTCCATTGTGATTCCCTCTCTGACCCTTAGGATCTGTAGTAAAGTCACATTTATTTTTTTTTTAATTTTATTTTTTGAGTGTTCCAAGATTCATTGTATATGCACCTTACCTACTGCTCCATGTAATACATGTCCTCCTTAATACGCACTACCAGGCTCACCCATCCCCCCACTCGCCTCCCCTCCAAAACCCTAAGTTTATTTCTCAGAGTCCACAGTCTCTCATGGTTCATCTCCCCGTCCGATTTATCCCAAATCACATTTCCTTTCCTTCTCCGAATGTCCTCCGTGATATTCCTTATGTTACACAAGTAAGTGAAACCATATGATAATTGACTTTCTCTGCTTGACTTATTTCACTCAGCTTAATCTCCTCCTGTCCCATCTATGTTAATATAAAAGTTGGGTATTCAGAGGGACAAGATGGCAGGGAAGTAAGAGGAGGCGCCTTTTCAGCCCTTACACCAAAGTGAGCTGATTACCCACCAAAGAACTCCGATCACCCATGAAATCAGCCTGAGATCAGAATTATACACGTTGGATCTCTACTGGGGCAGAAGGCACCAGTGGGCAAGTAAAGCAGAGTGGGAATGGCGACTGATATCGGAAGATAAACAAAAGGGAGAGGGAGCCACCAAAGGTGATTGGTTGGAAAGTAATACCCCAATACGAGCAAGAGTGCCCTGCTTCTGGGGACCAGCATTAACTTGGAGACTGGTTGAAAGCACTCCAAAGGAGCACAGGATCGCGGGGGGAAATTGTGGGAATCGGGGCAGCTAGGGACAGGGGCTTAAGTCCCAAGTCCCAGGAGAGCCTCCCTGATCACCATGACAGCATGGTACTGGAATTAAAACAGACCCATAGACAAGTGGAACACAGTAGACAGCTCAGATATGACCATCAACTCCATGGCCAAATAATCTTCAAGAAAGCAGGAAAAAAAATATACAGTGGAAAAAAGACAGTCTCTTCAATAAATGTTGCAGGGGAAACTGGGCAGCTCTATTTAGAAGAATGAAAATGAACCATCCACTTACACCATACACAAAGATGAACTCATAATGGATAAAAGACTTCAACGTGAGACAGGAATCCATCAGAATCCTAGAGGAGAACATAGGCAGTATCTCTTCAATATCAGCCACAGTGCCTTCTTTCAAGACATGCCTCCAAACAAAAGGAAAAAAAAAAGCCAAAATAAACTTTGGGAACTCACCAAAATCAAAAGATTCTGCACTGCATAGGGAACAATAAAGAAAGAAAAGTGGCAACCCATGGAATAAGATAAGATATTGGCAAATGACAGGGCAGACAAAGTTTGGTATCCAGGATCTATGAAGAACTCCTCAAACTCAACAAAAACAAAACAGATAATTATATCAAAAAAATGGGCAGAAGACATGAAAAGACACTTCTTCAATGAAGACATACAAATGGCTACCAGACACCTGAAAAAATGTCCATCATCACTAGGTATCAGGGAGATTCAAATGAAAACCACATTAAGATGACACTTTACACCAATTAGGATGGCCTAAATTAGCAAGACGGGAAATAACATGTGTTGGAGAGGATGTGGAGAAAGGGGAATCCTCTTACACTGTGGGTGGGAATGCCAGTTGGTGCAGCCTCTTTGGAGAAAACTGCGGAGATTCCTCAAGAAATTAAAAATAGAACTTCAATATAACCCTGCAATTACACTCCTACGTTTTTACCCCAAAGATATAGATGCTGTGAAAAGAAGGGCCATCGGTAGCCCAAATGTATAGCACCAATGGCCACGCTTGCCAAACTGTGGAAAGAACGAAGATGCCCTTAAATAGAAGAATGAATAAGGAAGATGTGGTCCATATACACTATCGAGTATTATGCTTCCATTCAGAAAGGATGAATACCCAACTTTGGTAGCAACATGGACGGGACTGGAAGAGATTCTGCTGAGTGAAATAAATCAAGCAGAGAGAGGCAATTATCATATGGTTTCACTTCTGTATGGAGTATAACAAATAGCATGGAGGACAAGGGGAGATGGAGAGGAGAAAGGAGTGGAGGGAAATTGGAAGAGGAGGGGAACCATGAGAGACTATGGACTCTGAAAAAGAATCTGAGGGCACCTTTTATTTCTCTTTGTTGTCTGGTTCCTGTTGCTAGGACTTCTAATACTATGTCGAACAAGAGGGGTGAAAGTGGGCATCCTTGTCTTGTTCCTGATCTCAACGGGAATGCTGAAAGCTTTATCCCATTGAGGATGATATTTGCTGTGGGTCTTTCATAGATACATTTGATGAAGTCCAGGAATGTTCCCTCTATCCCTATAGTTTGAAGCATTTTAATCAAGAACAGATGCTGGAATTTGTCAAATGCTTTTTCTTCATCAATTGAGAGGATCATGTGGTTCTTCTCTTCTCAAATTAATTTGTCTATCACATTGTTTGATTTGTGAATGTTTAACCATCCTTGTAGGCCAGGGATGAATACCACCTGGTCATGGTGGATAATCTTTTTAATGTGCTATAGGATCCTGTTTGTTAGGATCTTCTTGAGAATCTTAGCATCTATATTCATCAGTGATATTGGTCTGAAATTCTCCTTTTTGGTAGGGTCTTTCCTTGAAAAACAATCTGAGGCGTTTGAAATGGCATTGGGGTGGGAGGTTGGGGTACCAGGTGGTGGGTATTATAGGGAGCATGGATTACATGGAGCACAGGGTGTGGTGAAAAAAATAATGAATACTGTTATGCAGAAAATAAATAAATTAATTAATTTTGAAAATCTATGCAACAGTAAAAAAAATTAACTGAGGCATTGATAGAGAGGGGGTGGGAGGTTGGGGAAACACGTGGTGGGTAATAGAGAGGCACAGATTGCATGAAACACTGGGTGTGATGCTAAAACAGTGAATACGGTTACACTGAAAAAAAATGGGAAAAAAAAACAAGTATATGCCAATAAGCTAAGCAACCTACGTTGAATGGATGCATTCCTAGAAAACTGTAAAATCCCAAAAGTGATCCAGGAAGAAATGTACAACCTGAATAGACTGTTATCCAGTAACGAGATTAAAGCAGTGATCAAAAACCTCCCAAAAGAAAGACCCCGGGACCTGAAGGATGCCCTTGCGAATTCTACCAAACTTTAAGAAAAGAACTAACACCTCTTTTCCTGAGGCTTTTTCCAAAATTTGAAGGAGACACTTTTTTTGATGCCAGCATTACCCTGATCCACAAACCAAGCAAAGACCTCACCAAAAAGGAGAATTTCAAACCAATATCACTGATAAATATGGATGCTAAGATTTTTAACGAGATTCTAGCTCCTAGGAACCTACAGTACATTAAAACGTTTATCCATGATGACCGAGTAGGATCTATCCCTGGGTTGCAAGGTTGGTTCGACATTCGCAAATCAATCAATGTCATAGAACAAATTAAGAAGTGAAAATTAGAGAACCACATGGTCCTCTCAATTGATGAAGAAAAAACATTGGACAATATCCAGCATCTGTCCCTGACTAAAAAGCTGCAAAGTATAGGGATAGAGGGAATATTCGTCAATTTCATAAAATGTTTCTATGAAGAACCCACAGTGAATACCATCCTCAAAGGGTAAAAGCTGACAGCCATCACTTTCAAATCAGGAACAAGACAAAGATGCCCACTCTCACGAATCTTGTTCAACATAGATTGTGAAGTCCTAGCAACAGCAATCAGACAACAAAGAGATATAAAAAAAAAAAAGATATCCAAGTTAGCAACCAAGAAGTCGAACTCTTTGTCCTCACAGACGATGTACTTGATATGGAAAACCCAAAAGACAACACCCCCAAACTCTCAGAACTCATACCGCAATTCAATAATGTGGCAGGATATAAAATCATAGTACCGAAATCAGTGGCTATCTCCTACATTATCAATGAAAATACAGAAAGGGAATTTAGAGAATCAATTCCATTGATACAGCATCCAAACCATAAGAAACGTGGGAATAAACCAAACCAAAGAGGTAAAGGATTTGTACTTGAGGAACTAAAGAACACTCACGAAAGAAATGGAAGAAAACTGAAAAGACGGAAAATCATTGCATTCTCATGGATCAGAAGAATAAACATTGTTAAAATGTCTATACTGCCTAGAGAAATTGATACACTTAATGCATTCCAATCAAAATTCCACGAGCATCTTTAAAAGAGTTGGAACAAACACATGCCTCAAATTTGTGTAGAATCAGATGCAACCCCGTATTGCTAAGAATTGCTAAAAAGAGAAACAAAACTGGGAGCTACATGTTGCCTGATTTCAAGGGTTGCTATGAAGCCGTGATCACCAAGACAGCATGGGACTGGCATAAAAACAGACCCATAGACCAGTGGAACACAGTAGACAGCTCATATATGGACCATCAAATCTATGGCCAAATAATCTTCAAGAAAGCAGGAAAAAAATATACAGTGGAAAAAAGAAAGTCTCTTCAATAACTGGTACAGTGAAAACTGGGTAGCTATATATAGAAGAATGAAACTTGACATCTTCTTACACCATACACAAAGTTAAACTCATAATGGATAAAAGACCTCAACGTGACACAGTAATCCATCAGAATCTTAGAGGAGAACATAGGCAGTAATCTCTTTGATATCAGCCAGAGGGACTTCTTTCAAGATATGACTCCAAACCAAAGGAAATAAAAGACAAAATAAACTTCTGGGACTTCATCCAAACCAAAAGCTTCTGCACTGCATATGAAAGAGTAAGAAAGCAAAGAGGCAACACACGGAATGCAATAAGATATTTAAAAATGACCGTATAGAAAAAAGGTTCATATCCAGGATCTATGAAGAAATCCTCAACCTCAACACACATAAAACAGATAATTATATCAAAAAATAGGCAAGAGATATGAACAGACACTTCTCCAATGAAGACATATAAATATCAATCAGACACATGAAAACAATGTTCATCATCACTAGGCATCATGGAGATTCAAATGAAGACCATATTAAGATGTCACTTTACACCAGTTAGAATGGCCTAAATTAGGAAGACGGGAAACAACATGTGTTAGAAAGGATGTGGAGAAAGGGGAATCCTCTTACACTGTGGGTGAGAATGCAAGGTGGTGCAGACTCTTTAGAGACGAGTGTGGATATTCCTCAAGAAATTAAAATTAGAACTTCCCTATAACCCTGCAATTACACTCCTAGATATTCACCTAAAAGATACAGATGGCGTGAAAAGAAGGGCCATCTGTAATCCAAATTTATAGCAGCAATGGCCATGCTTGCCAAACTGTGGAAAGAACCAAGATGCCCTTCAACGGAAGAATATGGATAAGGAATATGTGGTCCATATACACTATGGAGTATTATGCCTCCATTCATAAAGGATGGATACCCAACTTTGGGAGCAACATGGACGAGACTGGAAGAGATTCTGCTGAGTGAAATAAATAAAGCAGAGAGAGTTAATTATCATATGGTTTCACTTCTGTGTGGAGTATAACAAATAGCATGGTGGACAAGGGGAGATGGAGAGGAAAAGGAAGTGGAGAGAAATTCGAAGGGGAGGGAAACCATGAGAGACTATGGACTCTGAAAAAGAACCTAAGAGGGCATTGAATGAGCTGGGGTGGGAGGTTGGGGAAAGACGTGGTAGGTAATAAAGAGGGCACGGATTGCATGGAGCACTGGGTGTGGTGCTAGAACAATGAATACGGTTACACTAAAAAGAAAGTGGGAAAAAAAAAAAAAAACAAGTATATGCCAATAAGCGAAGCAACCTAGGTGAAATGGATGCATTCCTAGAAAACTGTAAAATTCCAAAATTGAACCAGGAAGAAATGTACAACCTGAATAGACCATTATCCAGTTAAGGGATTAAAGCAGTCATCCAAAAACCTACCAAAAGACAAGACCCCGGGACCTGAAGGATGCCCGAGCGAATTCCACCAAACGTTAAGAAAAAAACTAACACCTCTTCTCCTGGAGCTCTTTCTAAAATTTGAAGCAGAAGGAATACTTCCAGACGCTTTTTATAAAGCCAGCATTACCCTGATCCATGAACCAGGCAAAGACCTCACCAAAAAGGAGAATTTCAAACCAATATCACTGATGAATATGGATGCTAAGATTCTCAACAAGATTCTAGCTCCTAGGAACTTACAGTACATTAAAACGTTTATCTACCATGATCGAGTAGGATCCATCCCTGGGTTGCAAGATTGGTTCAACATCCGCAAATCAATCAATGCCATAGAACAATTTAAGATGTGAAGATTAGAGAAACACATGGTCCTCTCAATTGGTGAAGAAAAAGCATTTCCAATATCCAGCATCCACTACTGACTAAAATGCTGCAAAGTATAGGGATAGAAGGAATATTCGTCAACTTCATAAAATGTTTATATGAAAAACCCACAGTGAATATCATCCTCAAAGGGTAAAAGCTGACAGCCTAAGCTTTGAAATCAGGAACATAACAAGGATGCCCACTCTCACCACTCTTGATCAACATAGGATGTGAAGTCCTAGCAACAGCAATCAGACAACAAAGAGGATAAAAGTTATCCAAGTTGGCAACCAAGAAGTCAAACTCTTTCTCCTTACAGGACATACTTGATATGGAAAACCGAAAAGACTCTGCCCCCAAACTCTCAGAACTCATACCGCAATTCAATAATGTGGCAGGATATAAAATCATAGAACCGAAATCAGTGGCTATCTCCTACATTATCAATGAAAATACAGAAAGGGAATTTAGAGAATCAATTCCATTGATACAGCACCCAAACCATAAGAAACCTGGGAATTAACCAAACCAAAGAGGTAAAGGATTTGTACTCGAGATACTAGAGAACACTCATGAAAGAAATGCAAGAAATCCAAAAAGACGGAATGCCATTCATTCTCATGGATCAGAAGAATAAACATTGTTAAAATGTGTATACTGCTTAGAGCAATTGGTCCATTTAATGCCATTGCAATCAAAATTGCACTGGAATCTTTCAAAGAGCTGGAACAAACACATGCCTCAAATTTGTGTGGAATCAGAAGTGACCCCGTATTGCTAAGAATTGCTAAAAAGAGAAACAAAACTAGGAGAAACACCTTGCCTTATTTCAAGGGTTACTATGAAGCAATGATCACCAAGACAGCATGGGACTGGCATAAAAACAGACCCATAGACCAGTGGAACACAGTAGACAGCTCAGATATGGACCATCAAATCTATGGCCAAATAATCTTCAAGAAAGCAAGGAAAAATATACAGTGGAAAAAAGAGAGTCTTCAATAAATGGTGCAGGATAACTGGGTAACTCTATGTTGAAGAATGAAACTCGACCATCCTCTTACACTACACACAAAGATAAACTCATGATGCGTAAAAGACCTCAAAGTGAGATAGGAATCCATCAGATTCCTATGGAGAACATAGGCAGTATTCTCCTCAAATTCAGCCACAGTGACTTCTTTCAAGATATGCCTCCAAACCAAAGGAAACAGAAGCCAAAATAAACTTCTGGAACTTCATCAAGATCAAAAGCTTCTGCAGTGCATAGGAAACAGTCAAGAAAGCAAAGAGGCAACCCACAGAATGCAATAAGATATTTTCAAATGACAGGACAGACAAAAATTCATATCCAGGATTTATGAAGAACTCCTCAAACTCAACACACACAAAAGAGATAATCATATCAAAAATGGGTAGAAGATATGAACAGACACTTCTTCATGAAGAAATACAAAAGACTATCAGACAGTTGAAGAAATGTACATCATCACTAGGCATCAGGGAGATTCAAATGAAAACCATATTAATTGTCACCTTACACCTTACAGTTAGAATGAAAGAATTCTTTCTTGCATTCTAACCTTATAGTTAGAATGGCATAAATTAGCAAGACGAGAAACAACATGTTTGGGAGAGGATGTGGAGAAAGGGGAAGCCTCTTACACTGTGGGTGGGAAAGCAAGTTGGTCCAGCCTGTTTAGAGAACAGTGTGGATATTCCTCAAGAAATTAAAAATAGAACTTCCCTATAACACTGCAATTACACTGAGGGGTTTCAAGTGGCATGGGGGTGGGAGGTTGGGGTACCAGGTTGTGGGTATTATAGAGGGCACAAATTGCATGGAGCACAGGGTGTGGTGAAAAAAAATAATGAATATTGTTATTCAGAAAATAAATAAATTTAATTTAAAAATATATGCAACAGTAAAAAAATTATCTGAGACATTGAAAGAGAGAGGTTGGGATGTTGGGGAAACACGTGTTGTGTAATAGAGAGGGCACGGATTGATGGAGCACTGGGTGTGGTGCTAAAACAATGAATACGGTTACACTGAAAATAATTTGGAAAAAGAACACAAGTATATGCCAATAGCTAAGCAACCTAGGTGAAATGGATGCATTCCTGGAAAACTGTAAATACCAAACTTGAACCAGGAAGGAATGTACAACCTAAATGGACCATTATCCAGTAACGAGATTAAAGCAGTGATCAAAAACCTCCCAAATCAAGACCCTATGACCTGAAGGATGCCTTAGCGAATTCTACCAAAATTTATGTAAGAACTAACACCTCTTCTCCTGAAGCTCTTTCCAAAATATGAATCAGAAGGAAAACTTCCAGACACTTTCTATGAAGCCAGCATTACCCTGATCCACAAACCAGGCAAAGACCTCACCAAACAGGAGAATTTCAAACCAATATCACTGACGAATATGGATGCTAAGATTCTCAACAAGATTCTAGCTCATAGGAACCTACAGTACATTAAAAAGTCTATCCACCATGACTGAGTAGGACCTATCCCTGGGTTGCAAGGTTGGTTCGACATTCACAAATCAATCAATGTCATAGAACCAATTAAGAAGTGAAGAGAGAAGAACAACATGGTCCTCTCAATTGGTGAAGAAAAAGATTTGGACAAAATCCAGCATCCGCTCCTGACTAAAACGCTGCAAAGTATAGGGATAGAGGGAATATTCGTCAACTTCATAAAATGTTTCTATGAAAAACCCACAGTGTATACCATCCTCAAATGGTAAAAGCTGACAGCCTTTGCTTTGAAATCAGGAACATGACAAGGATGCCCACTAAACCACTCTAGTTCAACATAGCATGTGAATTCCTAGCAACAGCCCTCAGACACAAAGAGAAATAAAAGTTATCCAAATTGGCTACGAAGAATTCAAACTCTCTCTCCTCACAGATGACATACTTGATATGGAAAACACAAAAGACTCCGCCCCCAAACTACCAGAACTCATACAGCAAATCAATAATGTGGCAGGATACAAGATCATGGTAGAGAAATCAGTGGCTTTCTTCTACATTATCAATGAAAATCCAGAAAGGGAAATTAGAGAATCAATTCCATTTACTACAGCACCCAAAACCTAAGATACCTGGGAATAAACCAAACAAAGAGTTAAAGGATTTGTACTCGACAAACTAGAGAACACTAATGAAAAAATGCAAGAAAACGAATAACATGAAAAACCATTGCATTCTTATGGATGAAAATAATAAACTTTGTTAAAATGTCTATACTGCCTAGAGCAATCGATCCATTTAAGGCCATTCCAATCAAAATTCCACCGGTATCTTTCAAAGAGCTGGAACAAACACATGCCTAAAATTTATGTGGAATCAGAAGCAGCACCGTATTGCTAAGAATTGCTGAAAAGAGAAACAAAACTGGTCGCACCACGTTGCCTGATTTCAAGGGATACTATGAAGCTGTGATCACCAGGAAAGCATGGGACTGACATAAAAACAGACCCATAGACCAGTGGAACACAATAGAGAGCTCATATATGGACTATCAACTCTATGGCCAAATAATCTTCAAGAAAGCAGGAAAAAAATATACAGTGGAAAAAAGACAGTCTCTTCAATAACTGGTGCAGGGAAAACTGGGCAGCTCTATAAAGAGGTATGAAACTCGACCATCCTCTTACACCATACACAAAGATAAACTCATAATGGGTAAAAGACCTCAATGTGAGACAGGAATCCATCGGAATCCTAGCGGAGAAAATAGGCAGTAATCTCTTCGATATCAGTCACAGCGACTTCTTTCAAGATATGTCTCCATAGGCAAAGAAAACAAAAGCGAAAATAAACTTCAGGGACTTCATCAAATTCACAAGCTTCTGCACTGCAGAGGAAACAGTCAAGAAAGCAAAGAGGCAACCCACAGAATGCAATAAGATATTTGCAAATGACAGGACAGACAAAAGTTTGATATCCAGGATCTAGGAATAACTCCGAAACTCAATACACAAAATGCAGATAATCATATCAAAACATGGGCAGAAGATATGAACAGACACTTGTCCAATGAAGACATACAAATGGCTATCAGACACCTGAAAAAATGTTCATTATCAATAGGCATCAGGGAGATTCAAATGAAAACCACATTAAGATGTCACCTTGCACCAGTTAGGATGGCCTACATTAGCAAGAAGGAAAATAACATGTGTTGGAGAGGATGTGGAGAAAAGGTAAATCTCTTACACTGTTGGAGGGAATGCAAGTTGGTGCAGCCTCTTTGGAGAACAGTGGGGAGATTACTAAAGAAATTAAAAATAGAACTTCCTTATAACCCTGCAATTGCACTTCTAGGTATTTACCCCAAATATAGAGATGGAGTGAAAAGAAGGGCCATCTGTAATCCAATGTGTGAACTTATCCATGGCTTCTAGATGCCACCTCTCCATTGGTCCGTCATCATAGACACTAACTCTAGTGTGAGCAAACATCTGACATCCACCCTTATTCCAGTGCTGGATGTCTTGAATAAACCGCTGCACATTGGAACTGCCTTCCACTTGGCATTGAATAGAACCGTAGCTTGTGTTTACAATTCCATCCTCATGTGACCGGTTCCCAGGCCCTCTTAATAGGGAATTCTGGAGTCTCAACGCAGCATTCTGCCTTCCCTATAGAAAGAAAGGCTTGGTGAGTCTGGCCAGAAATGCCTCATGAGGATCAATCTGCTTGGCCCTTGAGGGAGCCCTGATTTATAGGTTGCCTTGGCCACTAGTGCTGTGTCTGACACAGCCTGAGCCCCGACCTAGTGTCAGTCACCAGTGAGCGGGCCCCACATCTAGCATTTGGGATTGCCATGGCCCAAGTATGTCATCTCTACCTATCCTTTGTATTCAGGCACCTTTCTCCAGAACTTTGCTGGAATCCCTGCCTTTAGGAGAACCTGAAGCACAATAGAGAGCTCCTCCTTCCCCATGGCAGGAGACATGGTTGTTGGGGTGGGTGTCCAACCCCCAATGTGGGAGCTGGTTACATGTCTAATGGGACCACGGCCACTCCTGAGGGCCGCCCTGTGCAAAAACAGGCATTGTGACCCTCAGCCTGAGCATGCTTTCAAACAAGCCCTCTCAGTTGCACCAACATGATTCCGCATTACAGGCCTGGTATGCCCTTAAGCACAAATCCTAAACCTTGGCTGGATATTCCAGGGACCCAAATCCAGATCTCATCTTAGGAATCGCTTTTTTGAGGCACCCCTATGATGGAAAACAGCACTCTTGACTTCCCCAAAAAAAGTCAACAAATTATGGAGAGCCACCAGGATCCTAAGTGAGGTAACGTCTCCCATGGACCCAAGAGACCACACCTGCATTCAGAGTCCATTCTGGACACACAATCCAGATAGAAAAGTCTGTGTTATCGCATTCCAGTCATTCTAATTACAGTTCCTGACGAGCTGCACTCCAGGTCTATGCACTGGGCCTGCGATCACCTTGCCACTAACCCTAACCTGCATTTGTGTTTGCAGACTTCTCTCCCAAAATCATGGCTCATATACCCTCCAGATAGGGTCTCTGGCTCCACATCACAGGAGTGTGCCTGCCATTCCTAAGGAAACTGTGCCCGTCAAAGCTGCCCAAACCTTCCAGTTTAGGAGAAACATGAAAGGCCCCTGAGCCCACCCCAATATTGTCGGCAGCGCTGGACGCAAATGCCAGTCTGAAACACCCTGATCACCTTCATGCTAGCAGACAGCCAAGTCAATGTTCCTGGGTCAGATGATTGAAACTGACATGCCCCCTAGGACCTCATTGGAACCCTAGATTAGGTTTTCAGGCATCTGTCCTCAGGGTCCTGTTCTGGAATACCAACTTAGGATACAACATGTGGTCCCTGAGCCACACAACAGAATATCTCCAGTCCCCAGAAGGAAACCGTGCCCTTCGACCTATGCCAAACCCTCAGGGTTGGAGAATCCTGCACAGCACCTTAGACACCAGCACATACGCTAGTTTGTGTGTTGCTCCAAACCACAATGTTTCCATCTACAGGACAGTCGAGTCCTGTTGAATGGCTCCAGGACGTCCCATATGGAACGACTCGAGATCAGGGTTCAAAAGATGGATTCCTGTAGAGTATACATGGCATTCACATTGGCTCTTTGAGCCAAGACATGTTTGAACTACTGGCTCTGGGTCAAGCTAACCAGGGGCCTAGTTGAAATGGACTCTCCTGAGAATGGGTCGTAATATGGGTTTGTGTCAATGGAGACCTTGGAATGGTGTTGTTGGCTCAGGGGTCTTGAAGAATTCGCCTAACCGAAGGGTTTGATATGGCTCCAATAAAAAAGCTCCCCATGTGGAGAAGAGAGAGGTTCTGTTTGGTGCCTCAGAAAAGCCCCAGATGCTGGTCTTCAAAGCAATTCTCTAAGGAGAGACACCTGGAAACCAAAGGTAGGGTTCAGATTCGGGCCTAGGTGCCTGTCCGTTTCAATCTTCTCCTCTGGGGACACTGTCTGAGTTTTTAAGGGTAGATAGTTGCTCAGTTGGTGTCCGAGTGCCCCTCTTAGTCCAGGGCAGCCTACACTGTTGACATAGCCTCAGGGGCCTTGGAGGTTTCTCCTAATCTGTAGGGTTGTGGCCAATGGATTGGGGACAGTTTTCTTGGAGAGGACAGGCACAGTCTTTCGGTGTGTCTCCATAGGCCCTAGCCTGAAGTGTGTGTGGGTCCGGGCTGTGGTCACAGAAGTCTGAAAACACAAACTCGGCTTAGGTGTTGCGCCAAGGGTATGGCAAGCCTGATCCACAGACCATGAGGGGAGCTCCTCGGCTTATGAAAGAAGGGCAAATGGGAGGCAGTCGTGCAAGCTTTTGTCTCAGGATGTTGTGTCTCCCATAGCCATGGAGTGTAGGCGTGCCCTCAGTGGGCACGAAGAGTCTCCCTCTCTGAGGAGTTGGGCCACCTCCCAAGATTTGGGGGTCATTTTGTGGGAAGATTGGAGTCCTGTTGTCAGGCTCAAGTGTTCCTCCAGGAGAGGAACTCCAGATCACAGACCTGGGTACGAGCGACTGGAAAACTTGAACTCTGGTGAGGATTGGCAAGCCCCATATGCGGGCTCTTGGTCCAGGCCCTGAGAGGCCTTACTTCGACATGACACACTGATGGTCACAATGCAAGTTTGTGCCCATGGAGGCACTCAAGTTTGGGCTTGGCCTCAGGGGCCATGAAAGTTCCTCCTACCCTGAAGGTGTGACTCCATGCCAACAGCAAGCTTTTCAGCCATGGGGAAGGAGGAGTTTTGATTTGTGTTTCAGATACCGACGTGTGCCAGGATTTGATATAATGTCTAGGTTTAGATGTCTGAAAACCCAGGTTGGGAAGAGATGACAGCGTAATGCCATGGCGTGTCTGATGTGCTGGGTTTGCAGCCAGCTGTCTCCCTGTCTTTTGGGACATCTGGCCTCAGGCCTTGTCAGACAGAGCATGAGTTCCCAGGCAGCCTATACAATTGGGTTGCAGTGGAGGCCCTACCAGGTTGATCCTCATTTGGGGTTTCTGGAGAGCCCCATAGGGCAACGTTTTTCTTCTGGTGGGCAGGCAAAGAGCTGTGTTGGGGTTCTGGAATTCCCAGTCAGGAGGGCTTGTTTGCCAAGAGTGTGAGGAGGGAAGTCTGAAAACACAAGGTAGCATTACGTTTGGGGCTGAGGGCATGGAAGGCCCACTCAGTAGAGGCTGAATTGAGATGTCCTGCATCTGAGGTCAGGGTGAGTATCAGACGTTGCCTCAGGTTGGAGTTTGTGTCTATGATGGTTCTTTCCTGAAGGGGGTGGGGGCGTCATGAGGCCAGGGAGGTTTCCCTAAGCTGGGAGTTGTGAACTGCTCCAAACCTCAAGGTTTCCTTCTTCAGGACAGTCAAGTCCTATTGGATGGTTTCAGGATGCCCCATACAGAAAGACTCGAAGACAGGGATCTAAGCATGGATGCCTGGAAACACCACCTCACATTCCCACTGGCTGCTCGGGAAGGCAGGCTCAATCTGCAGGCTCTTGGGTGAGCTACCCGGGGGCTGAGTTAAAATGGACGCTCTTGAGGATGAGTCATAATGTGGTTTGGTGTCCATGGAGACCTTGGAATGTGGCGCTGGCTTAGGGAATTTGCAGGATTCTCCAACCGAAAGGGTTTGACAAAGTTCCAACCAGGAAGCTTCCCATGTGGAGACGAGAGATGTTCTGTTTGGTGCCTCAGGAAAGCCCCATATGCTGGTCCTCGAACCCAGGCCTCTGAGGAGTGACACCTGGAAACCAAAGCAAGAGTTCAGATTAGGGCCTATGGGGCCTGTCAAGTTCAATCTTCTGTCTCTGCAGATATCTGTCTGCGTGTCTGTGTGGACATAGATGCTCAGCTTGTGTCAGAATGCCCCTGTTTGTCTAGGGTGGCTTACAGTAGTGGGATGTCCTCGGAGGCCTTGAGGTTTCTCCTATTCTGTGGGGTTGTGGGCAATGCAATGGGCAAAGTCTCCTAGGGGACAGCAGGTCAGTCCTTTGGTGTGGCTCCAGAGGCCCCAGCCTGGAGGCTGTGTGGGCCAGGGCTGTGGGGACAGACGTCCAAAAACACAAACTCAGCTGAGGTTTGGGGCCGAGGTTATGGCAGGAGTGATCTACACTCAGTGAGGGGAGCTCTTTGCGATTAGAAAGGAGGGTGAGTGAGAGGCAGTCGTTCAGGTTTATTTCTCTGGATGTTGTATTCACGATGATCGTTTAATGTAGGGGTGGCCTCATGGGCCGTGGAAGAGTTTCCCTCTCTGGTGATTTGCCCATCTGCCAAGAGTTTAGGGTCATTCTGTGGGAAGGGAGGAGTCCTGTTTTCTGCCTCATGTGTCCCCCCAGTAGAGGGATTCTAGAGCAGAACACTGGGTACAGACAATTGGAATGCCCGCCCTCTGGTTCCGGGGGCCTATTGGCATGGCAAGACCCATATGTGGGCTCTTGGTACAGCCACTGAGAGGCTTTACTTAAATAGTGGACTCACGCTGAGGGTCACAATGCGTGTTTGTGTCCAAGGCGGCCCTCAATATTGGGTGGGGCTTCATTGAGCATGCAGGTTTCTTCTACACTGAAACTTGGACATGCCAACCTCAAGGATTCTTGCCATGGGGAAGGAGAAGTTCTGATTTCTGCATCACGTTCACCTCTGGGAAGTGACTGGAGATAAGGTCTAGGTTCTGAAGCCTGAAAACCGAGGTTGAGAAGAGATGACGACCTAAGGCCACGGAGGGTTCTATGTGATTGGTTTGGGGCCAGCATTCCAGGTGTCGTTCTGGAGGTCTGCTCTCAGGATGTGCCAGACAGGACATTTGTGCCCAGATAGGCTGTATAATTGGGGTACAGGTGACTGGTGTGCAGAAGATAATCATTTGGGGTTTCTCGGTAGCCCCATAGGGCAATATTTTTCTTCTGCAGGGCAAGCAGAGTGCTGCATTCTGGCTCTGGAATTGCCAAACTGGAGGGCTTTTGGGCCAGGAGTGTGAGGATGTAAGTCTGAGAACACAAGATTGGCTTTGGTTTCGGGGAGAGGAAATGGCAGGCACACTCTGCGGAGCTGAATTGAGATTTCGTGCATCTGAAGTCAGGGCGAGGTTCATACATTGGCTCAGGTTAAAGTTTCCATCCATGATGGTTCCTTCATGAAGGTGGGTCATCACAAAGCCATGGGGGTTTTCCCATGATGGGAGTAGTGAGATGCTCCGAACTACAAGGATTTTCTGTGGGTCAATTGAAACTTATTGGATGGCTCCAGGACACCCCATATGGAGCGACTCCAGAGCAGGGTTCTAAGGATGGATGTCTGGGCAGCCCACCTGGCATTCCAATTGTCTCCTAGCGACAGAACACGTTTGATCTGCTGGCTCTGGCGTAGCAACCGATGGGGCTGAGTTGAAATGGATTCTCCTGAGGATGGGTTCTAATGTGGGTTTGTGTCCATGGAAACCTTAGAATGGGGCGGTGGCACCGGGGCCCTGAAGGATTCTCCTAACTGGAGGTTTTGACACAGCTCCAACGAGCAAGTTTCCCATGGGGAGACAATATTTGTTCTCATTGGTGCTTCAGAAACCCCCCATATCCTGGTATTGGAAACCAGAACTCTGAGGAGAGATGCCTGGAAATTAAAGCAATGGATCTGATTAAGGCCTAGGGTCCTCTCTGGTTTAATCTTCTCTCGGATCATCTGTCTACAGGTCTGAGTGGAGGTAGTTCCTCAGCTGGTGTCAGATCGCCCCTGTTCATCCCGGGCAGTCTACACTATTAGGATGGCCTCTGTGACTTCAGAGGTTTCTCCTAATTTGTAAGTTTGTGGCCAATGAAATGGGCAGAATTCCTTAGGGGAGAGAAGGAAAAGTCCTGAGGTGTGGCTCCAGGGGGCCAAGAGTGGAGGGTGTGTGGGACAGAGCTGCGGGGACAGAAGTCTGAAAACAGAAACTCGGCTTAGGTTCGGGGACGTAGGTATGGGAGGCCTGATCTACAAACCTTGAGGAGAACTCTTCAGGATATGAACAAAGGGTGAGTGTCAGACGCTTGCTCAGGCTTCTGTCTCTGGATTTTGTGTAACACATGGCCAGGTATGTCGGGGTGGCTTCATGGGCCATGGACGAGTTTCCATCTCTAGGGTTTTGACCGATCCCAACATTTCGGGGTCATTCTGTGGAATGGGTGGAGTCTGCTCTGATTTTTTACCTCAGGTGTGCCACTAAAAGAGGGATTCCAGAGCACAGCCCTGGGTAGGGGCGACTGGATAATCTGAACTCTGGTAAAGATGGGGGCCTAGGGGCATGGCAAGCCCCATATGCGGGACCTTGGTCGAGCCACTGAGAGGTCTTACTTGAGGACCGAGCTCACACTGAGGGTCGCAATGCAATATTGTACCCAACACAGCCCTCAAGCATCGGCGGGGATTCATGGGACATGCTGGTTTTTCCTACACTGAACTATGGACAACATGCCAACCACTAGGTTTCTTGCCATGGGTAAGGAGGAGTTCTGATTTCTGCATCAAACGTACCCCTGGGCAGTGATTGGAGATAAGGTCTAGGTTCTGAAGCCTTAAAACTGAGGTAGGAAAGAGATGATGACCTAAGGCCATGGCAGGTCTGATGTGGTCAGTGTGCGGTCAGCTGTCTGGGTGATGGTCAGGAGGTCCGGGTTCAGGTTGTGTCAGAGAGTGCATTAGTGACCAGGTTAGACTATATAATTTGGGTACAGTCAAGTGCCGTGTAGGTTTATCCTCATTTAAGGTGCCTGGACAGCTCATTAGGCAATATTTTTTTCTAGAGGGCAGGCAGAGTGCTGCATTGTGGGTCCGGAATTGCCAAACTTGAGGGCTTCGGGGCCAGGAGTGTGAGGACAGAAGTCTGAGAACACAAGCTAGACTTGGGTTTCAGGGCGAGGGCACGGCAGGTACCCCCTGCAGATCTGAACCAATATCTCATGCATCTGAAGTCAGGGCAAGGATCAGACGTTGGCTCAGGATGGAATTTCTGTACATGACGGCCCTTTCATGAAGAGAGCGGAATCTCGAGGCCATGGAGGTTTTCCCACGTTGGGAGTTGTGGGATGCCCCTTCAAGGATTCCTTCTGCGGGACAATTGAAACCTGTTGGACAGCTCCAGGACATCCCATGACCCAAGAGCACCATTCGAGGATGCATGCCTGGGAAGCCAGCCTCGCATTCTAATTGTCTCCTAGCAACAAGGCAGTTTAGATCTGATGGCTCTGCAGGAGCAACCGGGGTGGCTGAGTTGAAATGGACTATCCTGAGGATGGGTCCTAATGTGTGTTAGTGTCCATGAGGGCCTTGGATTGGGCGGTGGCACCAGAACCCTGAAGTATTCTCCTCAGCTTTTGACATAGCTCCCATGCACAAGTTTCCTTGTGGAGTCGAGATTTGTTCTGATGGGTGCCTCAGGAAAACCCCTATGCTGGTATTGGAATCCAGGCTTTTGAGGAGACATGACTGTAAACCAAAGCAAGGGAACCGACTATGGCCTAGGGTCCTGTCTGGTTCAATCTTCTTCTCTGGGGACATCCATCTATGGTATGAGTTTAGGTAGATACCAGCAGGTGTCAGACCACCCTTGTTTTTCCCGGGCGACCTACACTTTTGGGATGGCCTCAGGGATTTTGGAGGGATCTCCTAATTTGTACGGTTTTGGAAAATGGAATGGGCAGAATTCCCATGGATTAGTTAGGCACAGTCCTAATGTGTGGCTTCAGGGGCCCCAGCCTGGAGGGTGTATGGCCCAGGACGTTGAGGACAGAAGTCTGAAAACACAAACTCAGCTTAGGTTTGGGGACGTAAGTATGGCAGGCCCGATCTACAAACCATGAGAAGAACTCTTCAGAATATGAAGAAAGACGGAGTCTGAGGTGCTTCCTCAGGCTTTTGTCTCTGTATTTTGTATCAGCGATGGCCGTGGAAGGTCGGGGAGGCCACATGGGCCATGGACGAATCTTCCTCTCTGTGGACTTGGCCCGATCCCAATTGTTTTTCATCAATCTGTGGGATGGGAGGACTACTTTCAGGTTTGTTACATCAGGTGTCCCACCAAAAGAGGAATTCCAAAGCAGAGCCCTGTGGAACAGTGCAGGGACAACCCGAACTATGGTTAAAAATTGGGGCCTAGGGGCATGGCAAGCCCAATATGGTGTCTCTTCATCCAGCCACTGAGAGGCCTTACCTGAGGACTGGGCTCAGGCTGAGGGTCACAATGTGTGTTTGTGACCAATGTGGCCCGCAAGCATGGGCGGGGCCTCATGGACCACACTCGTTTCAAGTACACTGAAAATTGGACAACATGCCAAACAGAAGGTTTCTTGCCATGGGGAAGGAGTTCTGATTTCTGCTTTACTTTCAAACCTGGGCAGTGATTGGAGATAAGGTCTAGGTTCTGAAGCCTGAAAACTGAAGTAGGGAAGAGATGATGACCTAAGGCCATGGCGGGTCTGATGTGCTCAGTGTGCGGTCAGCTGTCTGGGTGTTGGTCAGGAGGTCCTGGCTCAGGTTGTGTCAGACAGTGCATTAGTGCCCAGGTTAGACTATATAATTTGGGTACAGTCGAGTGCCGTGTAGGTTTATCCTCATTTAAGGTGCCTGGGCAGCTCACTAGGCAATATTTTTTTCTAGAGGGCAGGCAGATTGCTGCATTGTGGGTCCCGAATTGCCAAACTTGAGGGCTTCAGGGCCAGGAGTGTGAGGACGGAAGTCTGAGAACACAAGCTAGACTTGGGTTTCAGGGCGAGGGCACGGCAGGTACCCCCTGCAGATCTGAACCAATATCTCATGTATCTGAAGTCAGGGTGAGGATCAGACGTTGGCTCAGGTTGGAGTTTCTGTGCATGCCGGCCCCTTCATGAAGGGAGCAGAATCTCGAGGCCATGGAGGTTTTCCCACCTTGGGAATTGTGGGATGCCCCCTTCAAGGATTCCTTCTGCGGGACAATTGAGACCTGTTGGACAGCTCCAGGACATCCCATATGGAATGACTCCAGAGCACTGTTTAAGGCTGGATGGCTGGGAAGCCCGCCTCACATTCCAATTGTCTCCTAGCAAAAAGTCAGTTAGACCTAATTGCTCTGTGGGTGTACCGGGGTGGGTGTGTTGAAATGGACTTTCCTAAAGATGGTTCTTAATATATGTCTGTGTACATGAGGGCCTTGGAATGGGGTGGTTGCACCGGGACCCTGAATATTCTCCCTAGATTTTGACATAGCTCCCATGCACAAGTTTCCTTGTGGAGACGAGATTTGTTCTAATGGGTGCCTCAGGAAAACCCTTATGCTGGTATTGCAATCCAGGCATTTGAGGAGACATGCCTGTAAACCAAAGCAATGGATCCGATATGGCCTAGGGTCCTGTCTGGTTCAATCTTCTTCATGGGGACATCCATCTATGGTATGAGTGGACGGAGATGCTCAGCTGGTGTCAGAACGCCCTTGTTTTTCCCGGGCGACATACACTTTTGGGATGGCCTCAGGGAATTTGGACGGTTCTCCTAATTTGTACGGTTTTTGACAATGGAATGGGCAGAATTCCCATGGATTGGGTAGGCACAGTCCTAATGTGAGTCTCCAGGGGCCCCAGCCTGGAGGGTGTGTGGCCCAGGACTTTGAGGACAGAAGTCTGAAAACACAAACTCAGCTTAGGTTTGAGGACGTAGGTATGGCAGGCCCGATCTACAAACCATGAGAAGAACTCTGCAGGATATGGAGAAAGTGCGAGTCTGAGGCGCTTGCTCAGGGTTATGACTCTGGATTTTGTATCAGCGATGGCCGTGGAATGTCGGGGAGGCCTCATGAGCCATGGACGAATCTTCCTCTCTGTGGATTTGGACCGATCCCAATTGTTTTTCGTCAATCTTTGGGATGGGAGGACTCCTTTCAGGTTTGTTACCTCAGGTATACCAACAAAATAGGAATTCCAAAGCAGAGCCCTGGGGAAGAGTGAAGGGACAACCCGAACTATGGTAAAAAATTGGGGCTTAAGGGCATGTCTATCCCAATATGCTGTCTCTTCATCCAGCCACTGAGAGGCCTTCCTTGAGGACAGGGCTCAGACTGAGGGTCACAATGTGTGTTTGTGACCAATGTGGCCCACGAGCATTGGCGGGGCCTCATGGGCCACACTGGTTTCAACTACACTGAACGTTGGACAAAATGCCAACCACAAGGTTTCTTGCCATGTGGAAGCAGTTCTGATTTCTACTTCACTTTCAAACCTGGGTTGTGACTGGAGATAAGGTCTAAGTTTTGAAGCCTGAAAACCAAGGTTGGGAAGAGATGACGACCTTAGGCCATGGCGGCTCGGATGTGCACACTGTGCGGCCAGCTGTCTGCATGGGGCCAGGATGTCCAGGCTCAGGCTGTGTCAGAAAGGGCATTAGTGCCCAGGTCAGCCTATATATTTGGGGTACAGCTAAGTGGTGTGCTGGTTGATCCTCATTTGGGGTTTCTGGGTAACCCCACAGGGGAATATTTTTCTTCTGGAGGGCAGGCAGAGTGCTGCATTGTAGTTCTGGATTGCCAAACTGGAAGGCATGTGGGCCAGTAGTCTGAGGACGGAAGTCTGAGAACACAAGCTAGGCTTAGGTTTCTGGGTGAGGACATGGCAGGTACAATCTACAGGCCTGAAGTGAGACCTCATGCATCTGAAGTCAGGGCGAGGATCAGACGATCCCTCAGGTTGGAGTTTCTTTCCCTGATGGCCCCTACTTGAAGGGGCAGGATCATGAGGCCAGGGGGTTTTCCCACGATGGGATTTGTGAGAAGCTCTAAACTGCAAAGATTCTTCTTCAGGACAATTGAGACCCGTTGGTTGGCTCCAGCCCAATGACTCCAAGCAGCGTTCTAAGGATGGATGGCTGGGTAGCCCACCTCGCATTCCAATTGTCTCCTAGCAACAAGACAGGTTAGATCTGCTGGATCTGGAGGTGCAACCGAGGAGGCTGAGATGAAATGGATTCTCCTGTGGTTGGGTCCTAAGGTGTTTTTGTGTCTATGGAGAACATGGAATGAAGCGGTGGCACTGGGGATTCTGAAGGGTTCTCCTAACCAGAGGCTTTGACACAGCTCCAATGTGCAATTTTCCCATGTGTAGATGAGATTTGTTCTGATGTGTGAGTCAAGAAACAGCCATATGCTGGTATTGAAATCCAGGACTCTGAGGAGAGATGCCTGGAAACCAAAGCAAAGGATCTGATTAATGCCTAGGTGCCTGTTCGATCCTTTTTACCTCTGGGGACATTTGTCTACGGGTCTGAGTGCAGGTAGGTGCTCAGATGGGCTCAGATTGCCCCTGCTTGTCCTTGGAAGCCACCACTATAGGGATGGCCTCAGAGCCTTTGGAGGTTTATCCTATTAGTATGGTTGTGGCCATTGGAATGTGCACACAGAGTTCCCTTGGAGAGGGCAAGTACAGTCCTCAGGTTTGCTCCAGGGGCCTGAGCCTGTAGGGTGTGTAGGCCAGGGCTGTTTGGACAGTCGTCTGACAACACAAACTCGGCTTATATTTCGGGTCATAGGTATGGATGGACTGATCTACAGACCATGCGGAGAAATCTTCGGGATATGAAAAAAGGGCGAGTGTGAGGTTCTTGCTCAAGTTTTTGTCTCTGGATATCGTGTCATTCCTGGTCGTGAAATTCCCGGGTGACTTCATGGGAAATGGATGATTCTTACTCTCTGGGGGTTTGGCCCCGTCCAAAGAGTTTGGGGTCATTCTGTGGGATGGAAGAAGTCTGTTTTTTTGTTGTTATCGTTTTGTTTTTTAACCTCAGGTGTCCCATCAAATGAGGGATTCGAGAGTAGAGCCCTGGGGAGGGGCAACTGGACAATCAGAAATCAGGTTAAAAATTGGGGCCTAGGGACATGTCAAGCCCTTTATGACATCTAATGGTCCAGCCAATAGGAGGACTTACTAGAGGACAGGACTCACCCTGAGGGTCAAAATGCGTGTTTATGCCCTCGTCGCACTGAAGAATGGGCGGGACCTCGGGGTGAATGCTGGTTTCTCCTACATTGAACATTGGAAAACATGCCAACGACAAGGTTTCTGGCCATGGGTAAGGAGGAGTTCTGATTTCTGCATCACACGCACCCCTGGGCAGTGATTGGAGATAAGGTCTAGGTTCTGAAGCCTCAAAACTGAGGTACGGAAGAGATGATGACCTAAGGCCATGGCGGGTCTGATGTGCTCAATGTGCGGTCAGCTGTCTGGGTGTTGGTCAGGAGGTCCTGGCTCAGGTTATGTCACACAGTGCATTAGTGCCCAGGTTAGACTATATAATTTGGGTATAGTCGAGTGCCGTGTAGGTTTATCCTCATTTAAGGTGCCTGGGCAGCTCATTAGGCAATATTTTTTTCTAGAGGGCAGGCAGAGTGCTGCATTGTGCATCCCGAATTGCCAAACTTGAGGGCTTCGGACCCAGGAGTGTGAGGACGGAAGTCTGAGAACACAAGCTAGACTTGGGTTTCAGGGCGAGGGCACGGCAGGTACCCCTGCAGATCTGAACCAATATCTCATCATCTGAAGTCAGGGCGAGGATCAGACGTTGGCTCAGGTTGGAGTTTTTTGCATGACGGCCCCTTCATGAAGGGAGCAGAAACTCGAGGCCATGGAGGTTTTCCCACCTTGGGAATTGTGGGATGCTCCCTTCAAGGATTCCTTCTGGGGGACAATTGAGACCTGTTGGACAGCTCCAGGATATCACATATGGAATGACTCCAGAGCCCCGTTGGAGGCTGGATGCCTGGGAAGCCCGCCTCATATTCCAATTGTCTCCTAGCATGAAGACATTTTAGATCTGATGGCTTGCGGGAGCAACCGGAGTGTCTGAGTTGTAATGGACTTACCTGAGGACGGATCTTAATGTGTGTTTGTGTCCATGAATGCCTTGAAATGGTGCGCTGACACCGGGACCTGAAGTATTCTCCTCAGCTTTTGACCTAGCTCCCATGCACAAGTTTCCTTGTGGAGACGAGATTTGTTCTGATGGGTGCCTCAGGAAAACCCCTATGCTGGTATGGAATCCAGGCTTTTGTGGAGACATGCCTGTAAACCAAAGCAATGGATCTGATAATGGCCTAGGGTCTTGTCTGGTTCAATCTTCTTCATGGGGACATCCATCTATGGTATGAGTGGAGGTAGATGCTCCGGTGGTGACAGACCGTCCTTGTTTGTCCCGGGCGACCTACCCTATTGGGATGGCCACAGGGTCTTTGGAGGGTTCTCCTAATTTGTACAATTTTGGACAATAGAATGGGCTGAATTCCCATGGATTGGGTAGTCACAGTCCTAATGTGTGGCTCCAGGGGCCCCAGCCTGGAGGGTGTGTGGCCCAGGACTTTGAGAACATAAGTCTGAAAACACAAACCTAGCTTAGCTTTGGGGACTTATGAATGGCAGACCCGATCTACAAACCATGAGAAGAACTCTTCAGGATAAGAAGAGAAGCGAGTCTGAGGCGCTTCCTCAGGCTTTTGTCTCTGGATTTTGTATCAGCGATGGCCGTGGAATGTCGGGGAGGCCTCATGGGCATGGACGAATCTTCCTCTCTGAGGATTTGGCCCGATCCCAATTATTTCTTGTCAACCTGTGGGATGGGAGGACTCCTTTCAGGATTGTTACCTCAGGTGTCCCACCAAAAGAGGAATTCCAAAGCAGTGCACGGGGAAGAGTGAAGGGACAACCCGAACTATGGTTAAAAATTGGGGCCTAGGGGCATGGCAAGCCCAATGTGATGTCTTTTCATCCAGCCTCTGAGAGGCCTTACCTGAGGACTGGGCTCAGGCTGAGGGTCACAATGTGTGTTTGTGACCAATGTGGCCCACGATACTGGGCGGGACCTCATGGGCCACACTGGTTTCACTACACTGAACGTTGGACAACATGCCAACCACACGGTTTCTTGCCATGTGGAAGCAGTTCTGATTTCTGCTTCACTTTCAAACCAGGGCAGTGATTGGAGATAAGGTCTAGGTTCTGAAGCCTGAAAACCGAGGTTGGGATGTAATGACGACCTAAGGCCATGGCGTGTCCAATGTGCTCAGTGTGTGGCCAGCTGTCTGGGTGGTGCCAGGAGTTCAGGCTCAGGCTGTTTCAGAAAGGGCATTAGTGTCCAGGTCAGCCTAAATATTTGGGGAACAGCCAAGTGGCGTGCAGTTTGATCCTTATTTGGGGTTTCTGGTTAGCACCAGAGGGCAATGCTTTTCTTCTTGAGCGCAGGCACAGTGCTGCATTGTAGTTCTGGATTGCCAAACTGGAGGACATGTGGCCAGTAGTCTGAAGACGGAAGTCTGAGAACACAAGCTAGCCTTATGTTTCTGGGTGAGGACATGGCAGGCACAATCTACATACCTGAATTGAGATCTCGTGCACCTGAAGTCAGGGCGAGGATCAGAGGATGGCTCAGGTTGGAGTTACTGTCCCTGACGGCCTCTTCATGAAGTGAGGGGATGACGAGGCCATGGGGGTTTTCCCACGATGGGAGTTGTGAGAAGCTCCAAACTGCAAAGATTCTTCTGCAGGACAATTGAGACCTGTTGGTTGGCTCCAGGCAAATGATTCCGAGCAGGTTGCTAATGTTGGATCGCTGGGTAGCCCACCTCGCATTCCAATTGTCTCCTAGCAACAAGACAGGTTATATCCGCTGGATCTGGTAGAGCAACCGAGGAGGCTGAGTTGAAATGGACTCTCCTGTGGATGGAGCCTAATGTGTTTTTGTGTCTATGGAGACCTTGGAATGAAGGGGTGGCACTGGGGCCCTGAAGGGTTCTCCTGAACAGAGGCTTTGACTCAGCTCCAATGTGCAATTTTCCCATGTGTAGATGAGATTAGTTCTGATGGGTGAGTTAAGAAACAGCTCTATGCTGGTATTGAAATCCAGGCCTCTGAGGTGAGATGCCTGGAAACGAAAGCAATGGATCAGATTAGTGCCTAGGGGCCTGTTCGTTCCATTTTACCTCTGGGGACTTCTGTCTATGGGTCTGAGTGCAGGTAGGTGCTCAGATGGGCTCAGATTGCCCCTGTTTGTCCTGGGAAGCCACCACTATTGGGATGGCCTCAGGGAATTTGGAGGTTTATCCTATTACTAGGGTTGTGGCTATTGGAATGTGCACACAGAGTTCCCTTGGAGAGGGCAAGTACAGTCCTCAGGTTTGGCTCCAGGAGTCTGAGCCTGTAGGGTGTGTATGCCAGGGCTGTTTGAACAGTTGTCTGACAACACAAACTCAGCTTATGTTTCGGGTCATAGGTATGGCTGGACTGATATACAGACCATGAGGATAATTCTTTGGGATATGAAAAAAGGGTGAGCGTGAGGCTCTTGCTCAAGTTTTGTCTCTGGATATCATGTCACTCATGGTCGTGAAATTTCCGGGTGACTTCATTTGAAATGGACGAGTCTTACTCTCTGGGGGTTTGGCCCCATCCAAAGAGTTTGGGGTCATTCTGTGGGATGGAAGAAGTCCGTGTTTTTGTTGTTGTTGTTTTGTTTTTTAACCTAAGATGTCCCACCCAATGAGGGATTCCTGTGTAGAGCCCTGGAGATGCGCGACTGGACAACCAGAAATCTTGTTAAAAATTGGGGCCTAGGGACATGTCAAGCCCATTATGACATATAATGGTCCAGCCACTACAGGACTTACTACAGGACTGGACTCACGCTGAGGGTCACAATGGGTGTTTATGCCCTCGTCGCACTCAAGAATGGGCGGGGTCTCAGGGTGAATGCTGGTTCCTCCTACACTGAATGTTGGACAACATGCCAACCACAAGTTTTCTTGCCATGGGTAAGGACGAGTTCTGATCTTTGCATCACACTCACCCCTGGGCATTGATTGGAGATAAGGTCTAGGTTTTGAAGCCTGAAAACTGAGGTAGGGAAGAGATGATGACCTAAGGCCATGGCGGGTCTGATGTGCTCAGTGTGTGGTCTGCTGTCCTGGTGTTGGTCAGGAGGTCCGGGCTCACTCTGTATCATACAGTGTATTAGTGGCCAGGTTTGACTATCTAATTTGGGTATAGTCAAGTGCCGTCTAGGGCAACATTTTTCTTCTGGAGGGCAGGCAGAATGCTGCATTTTGTGTCCGGAATTGCCAAATGTGAGGGCTCGGGGCCAGGAGTGTGAGGACGGAAGTCTGTGAACACAAGCTAGACATAGGTTTTTGGGCGAGAGTAAGGAAGGCACACTGTGCAGAGCTGAATCAAGATCTTGTGCATCTGAATTCAGGGCGAAGATCAGACGTTGGCTTAGGTTAGAGTTCCTGTCCATGATTTCCCCTTCACAAATGGGTGGGGGGCATCACAAAGCCATCTAGATTTTCCCAGGTTGGGAGTTGTGAGATGCTCCAAAACTCAAGGATTCCTTCTGCTGGACATTTGAGACCTGTAGGATGGCTCCAGGACATCCCATATGGAACGACGCCACAGCAGAGCTCTAAGGATGGATGGTTGGGCAGCCTGCCTCGCATTCCAATTGTCTCCTAGTGACAAGACAGGTTCAATCTGCTCGCTCTGGGGGAGCAACCGAGGGAGCTGAGTTGAAATGGAATTTCCTGCGGATGGGTTCTAATGTGGATTTCTGTCCATGGAGACCTTGTAAAGGGGCAGTGGCACATAGGCCCTGAAGGATTCTCCTAACTGGAGGTTTTGAGACATCTTCAAAGGATAATATTCCCATGTGGAGTCGAGATTTGTTCTGATTGGTGCCTCATGAAATCCCCATATGCTAATATTGGAAACCAGGCCTCTGAGGAGTGATACCTGTAAACTAAAGCAATGAATCTGATTAAGGCCTAGGGGCCTGTCTGATTGAATCTTCTTCTCTGGGGACATCCATCTACGCTGAGTAGAGGTAGATGCTCAGCTGGTTTC
>NC_081568.1:160409863-160427102 GCF_022355385.1 Mustela nigripes
GCGTGGCCTCATGGGTTGTGGACGGCTTTCCTTCTCTGAGGATTTGGCCTGATCCCAAGAGTTTGGGTACATTCTGTGGGATGGGAAGAGTTCTTTCTGTTTTTTATTTTATTTTTTGTACCTCATGTGTCCCAAAGAAAGAGGGATTCCAGAGCAGAGTCCTTGGGAGGGACAACTGGACAATCCCACCTCTGTTTAAGTGTGGGGGCTTAGGGGCATGGCAAGTCCAATATGTGGGCTATTGATTCAGACACTGAGAGGCCTTCCTTGAGGACAGGGCTCATGCTGAGGGTCACAATGCCTATTTGTGCCCAACAAGGCCCTCAAGCATGGGAAGGGCCTCATGGGCCACTCTGGATTCTCCTACACTGAACGTTGGAGAATATGCCAACCACAAGGTTTCCGGCCATGGCGAAGGAAGAGTTGTGATTTCTGCATCACGTTCACCCTTGACAGTGATTGGAGTGTAGGTCTAGGTTCTGAAACCTGAAAACAGAGGTTGGGAAGAGATGAAGACCTAAGGACCTGATGGGTCCAATGAGCTCAGTGTGCGGCCAGCTGTTGAGCGTAGGTCTGGAGGTGTGGGCTCATGCTGTGTCAGACAGGGCATTAGACAGGGTAGACTGTATATATGGGGTGCAGTCGAGTGGCGTTCAGTTGATCCTCATTTGGGTTTCTGGGTAGCTCCATAAGGCAACGTTTTTCTTCTGGAGGGCAGGGAGAGTGCTGCATTGTGGCCCCAGTATTGCCAAACTGTAGGGCTTTTGGGCCAGGGGTGTGAGGACGGTAGTCTGAGAACACAAGCTAGGCTTAGTTTTTGGGGTGAGGGCAAGAAGGCACCCTCTGCAGAGCTGAATTAAGATCTCATGCACCTGAAGCCAGGGTGAATATCAGACATTTGCTCAGGTTGGAGTTTCTGTCCATGATGGCCCCTTTATAAAGTGGAGCGTCTGAAGAGGCCATGTAGATTTTCACACAATGGGAGTTGTGAGATGCTCCAGACTGCAAAAATTCCTTCTGTGGGACACCTGAGACCTATTGGATGGCTCTAGTATGTCCCATATGGAAAGACTCCAGAGTAGGGTTCTAAGGATGGATGCCTGGGCAGCCCGCCTCCCATTCTAGTTGTCTCCTAGCAACAAGGCAGGTTTGATCTGCAGGCCCTGGTGTAGAAACCAAGGGGGTTGAGTTCAAATGGACTCTCCCGAGGATAGATCATTATGTTGGTTTAGGTCCATGGAGACCTTGTAATGGGGTGCTTGATCCGGGGCCCTGAAAGATTCTCCTAAACAGAAGTTTTTATAGAGCTCCAAAGAGTACATTTCCTATGTGGAGACGAGATTTTTCTGATGAGTGCCTCAGTAATCCCCCATATGCTGGTATTGGTAACCAGGCCTCTGAGGAGAGATGCCTGGAAACAAAAGCAATGGATCTGATTAGGGCCTAAGTGCCTGTCCAGTTCAATCTTATTCTATGGGGTTTTCTGTCTCTGGGTCTGAGTGGAGGTAGTTTCCTACCTTGTGAAAGATAATCCCTGTTTGTCCTGGGCAGCCAACACTATTGGGATGGCCTCGGGGAGTTTGGAAGTTTCTCCTAATCTATAGGGTTGTGGCCAATGGAAATGGCAGAATTCCCCTGGAGAGGAAAGCCACAGTCCTGAGGTGTGGCTCCAGGGGCCCCAGCTTGGATGGTGTGAGAGCCAGGACTGTGGGTACAGAGGTCTGAAAACACAAACTCAGCTTAGGTTTGGGGATGTATGTATGAAGGCCCGATCTACAGACCGTGAACTTTTTCCGGGCTATGAACAATGGGCGAGTATGTGGCGCTTGCTCAGGCTTTTGTCTCTGGATTTTGTGTCAACGGTGACCGTGGAATATTGGGGTGTCCTCATGGGCCATGGACAAGTCTTTCTCTGGTGATTTGGCCTGATGCCAAGTGGTTGGGATCATTCTGTGGATGGGAAGAGTCCTTTCTGTATTTTTTTTTTTTTTTAACCTCAGGTGTCCCACAAAAGAGGGACTCCAGAGCAGAGCCCTGAGTAGGGGTGACTAGACATCTCGAACTCTGGTTGAGATTGGGGGACTAGGGGCTTGGCGAGCCCCATATGTGGGCTGTTGTTCCAGTCACTAAGAGGCTTTACATGAGGATAGGGCTCACGCAGAGGGTCGCAATGTGTGTTTGTGCAAATTGTGGCCCTCAGAGATAGGTGGGGCCTCATAGTCCCTGCTGCTTTCTCCTACAATGAATGTTGGACAACATGCCAAACACAATGTTTCTTGCCATGGTGAAGGAGAAGTTCTTATTCTTGCATCACGTTCACTCCTGGGCAGTGAGTGAAGATAAGGTCTAGTTTCTGAAGGTGAAAACTGAGGTTGGGTAGAGATGATGGCCTAAAGCCATTGTGGGTGTGATATTCTCAGTGTACGGCCAGCTGTCTGGGTGTTGGACTGGAGGTCTGCCCTCAGGCTGTGTAAGACAGGGCTTTAGTGTACAGGCTAGACTGTATAATTGGGGTATGGTCGAGTGGCATGCAGGTTGTTATTCATTTGTCTTATCTGGTTAGCCCTATAGTGCAACGTTTTTCTTCTGGAGGGCAGGAGTGCTGCATTCTGGCTCCAGAATTGCCAAACTGGAGGGGTGTGGCCAGGATTGTGAGGACGGAAGTCTGAGAACACGTTAGGCTTAGGTTTCGGGGCGAGGGCACAGCAGGCACACTCTCAAGTGCTGAATCGAGATCTCGTGCTTCTGAATTCAGGGCGAGAATCAGACTTTGGCTCAGGATGGAGTTTCTGTCCATGATGGCCCATTTATGAAGGTGTGGGGTTTTCTCACAGTGGGATTGTGTGATGCTTCAAACCACAAGGATTCATTCTGTGAGACAGTCAAGACAGGTTGGTTGGATTCAAGACGTCCCATAAAGAAGTTCTCCAGAGCAGGGTTCTAAGGATGGATGCCTGGGCAGCCCACCTCGCATTCCAACTGTCTCCTAGTGACAAGGCAGGTTTGATCTGCTGGCTCTGGGTGAGCAACCGAGGGGGCTGATTTGAAATGGACTCTCCTGAGAATGGACCATAATGTAAGTTTGTGTCCTTGGAGACCTTGGAATTGGGCCATGGTGCCAGCGCCCTGAAGGATCCTCCTAACCTGAGGTATTGACACAGCTCCATAGAGCAAGTTTCCCATGTGGAGATGAGATCTGTTCTGATTGTTTCCTTAGGAAACCCCCATATTCTGATATTGGAAACCAGGCCTATGAGGAGAGATACCTAGAACGAAAGCAATGGGGCAGAGGATGTCTCAGGTTGGAGTTTCTGTCCATGATGGCCCCTTTATAAAGGGGAGCATCTCATAAGGCCATGTAGATTTTCCCACGATAGGAGTTGTGAGATGCTCCAATCTGCAAGGACTCCTTCTGCGGGACAGTCAAGACCTGTTGGAAGGCTCCAGAACATCCCATATGGAACGGCGCCAGAGCAGGATTCCAAGGATGGATGCCTAGAGAGTCTGCTTTGCATTCCAGTTGTCTCCTAGCGACAAGGCAGGTTTGATATTCTGGCTCTGGGGGAGTAATCGACGGGGCTGAGTTGAAATGTACTCTCTTGCCGAATGGTCATAATGCGGGTTTGTGTCCATGGAGACCTTGGAATAGGGCGGTGGCTCCGGTTACCTGAAGGTTTCTCCTAACTGGAGGTTTTTACAGAGCTCCAAAGGATAAGTTTCCCATGTGGAGACAAGATTTGTTCTGATTGGTATCTCTGGAAACCCCCGTATGCTGGTATTGGAAAACAGGCCTCTGAGGAGAGATGCTTAGAAAAAAAAGCAATGGAACCAATTACATTCTAGGGGCCTGTCCAGTTTAATGTTCTTCTTTTGGGATATCTGTCTACGGGTGAGTTGAGGTCGTTGCTTAGCTTGTGACAGATCGCCACTCTTTGTCCTGGGCGGCCTACAATATTGGAATGGTCTCTGGGGCTTTGGAGGTTTCTCCTATTCTGTAGGGTTGTGGCCAATGGAATGGGAAGAATTTACTTGGAGAGGGCAGGCACAGTCCTGAGGTGTGGCTCCAGGGGCCTCAGCCTGGAGGGTGTGTGGGACAGGGATGTCAGGATAGAAGTCTGAAAACACAAACTTGTCTTAGGTTTGGGGACATAGGTATGGCAGGCCCGATCTACAGACTATGAGGAGAATTTTGGGGGCTATGACCTAAGGGTGAGTGTGATGTGCTTGCTGAGGCTTATGTCTCTGGATTTTGTTTCAATAGTGGCCTTGGAATGTCGGGCTGGCCTCATGGGCCATGGACGAGTCTTTCTCTCTGGGGATGGCCCAATCCCAAGTGATTGGGGTCATTCTGTGGGTAGGAGGAGTCCTTTCTGTGTTTATTTACCTCAAATGTCCCACCAAAGAGGGATTCCAGAGCAGAGCCCTGAGTAGCGGTGACTAGATGTCTCTACCTCTGGTTAAGATTGGGTGACTTGGGGCATGGCAGGCCCCATATGCGGGCTCATGGTCCAGCCACTGAGAGGCTTTACTTGAGGACAGGGCTCACGCTGAGGGTCCCAATGTGTGTTTGTGCCCACCGCAGCTCTTAAGCATGGGCAGGGCTTCAGGGGCCCTACACTACCCTCAGGGGCCCTACTATTACCCCTGTAGGCCCTACAGGGGTCCTACACTGAACGTTGGACAAGATGCCAACCACAAGATTCTGGCGAGAGGGAAGGAGAAATTCTGATTTCTGCATCACGTTCACTCATGTGAAGTGAGTAGAGATAATGTCTAGACTTCTGTAGCCTGAAAACCGAGTTTGGAAATAGATGGCGACCTAAGGTCATGGCGGTTCAGATGTTCTCAGTGTACGGCAAGCTGTCTGGGTGTCGGTTGGGAATTCAGGCCTCAGGTTGTGTCAGACAGGGCATTAGTGCACAGGCTAGACTGTATAATTGGTGTACAGTCAAGTGGCGTGCAGGTTTATCCTCATTTGAGGTTTCTGGGTAGACCCATAGGGCAACGTTTTTCTTCTAGAGGACAGGCAGAGTGCAGCACTGTGTCTCCGGAAATCCCAAAAGGGAGGGTGTGTGGTCCATGAGAGTGAGTACGGAAGTCTGAGAACACTAGCTATGATTAGGTTTTGGGGTGACGGCACAGCAGGTACACTCGGAAGAGCTGAATCAAGATCTCGTGCATCTGAAGTCAAGGCGAAGATCAGCCGTTGGCTCAGGTTGGAGTTTCTTTCCATGATCTGCCTTCATGAAGATTGGGGGCATCATGTGACCTTGGAAGCTTTCCATGATATGAGTTGTGAGGTGGTCCATGCACAAGGACTCCTGTGAGACAGTCGAGACCTGTAGGATGGCTCAAGGATGTCCCATAAGGAACGACGCAAGAGCAGGGTTCTAAGGATAGATGCCTGAAGAGCCCAACTCGCATTTCAATTGTATCCTAGGGACAAGGCAGGTTCAATCTGCTGGCCCTGGGGTATCAACCGAGGGGGTTTAGTTGAAATGGACTCTCCTGAGGATGGGTCATAATGTGGGATTGTGTCCATGGAGATATTCGAATGGGGCAGTGGCTCCGGTGACCTGAAGTTTTCTCCTAACTGGAGGTTATGACACAGCTCCATAGAGCAAGATTCCCATGTGGAGACAAGATTTTTTCTGATTGGTAGCTCCAGAAACCCCCTTATGCTGGTATTGCAATCCAGGACTCTGAGGAGAGATGCCTGAAAACAAAAGCAATGGATCCAATTAGGGCCTAGGTGCCTGTCTTGTTCAATATTCTTTTCTATGGATATCTGTCTAAGGGTCTGATTGAATGTAGTGGCTCAGCTTGTGCCAGATGGTCCCTGTATGTCCAGGACATCCTACACTATTGGGATGGCCTTAGAGATTTTGGATGTTTCTCCTAATCTGTCAGGTTGTGCCAAAGGAATGAGCAGAATTCCCTTGGAGAGGGCAGGCACAATCCTGAGGTGTGGCTCCATGGGGCCCAGCCTTTAGGGTGTGTGGGTGAGGACAATGGAGACAGAAGTCTGAAAACACAAACTAGGCTTAGGTTTGGGGACATAGGTATGGCAGGCCCGATCTACAGACCTTGAGAATTTGGGGGGCTCTAAGCAAAGGGAAAGTGTGTGGTGCTTTTTCAGGCTTTTGTCTCCGGATTTTGTGTCAATGTTGGCCGTGGAATGTCAGGATGGCCTCATCGGCCATGGACGAGTATTTCTCTCTGTGAATTTGGCCCAATTCCAAGTGTTTGGGGTCATTCTTTGGATGGTAGGAGTCCTTTCTCTATTTTTTTTTTTTAACCTCATGTGTCCCACCAAGGAGGGATTCTAGAGAAGAGATCTGAGTAGGGGTGACTAGACTTCTCGAGCACTGGTTAAGGTTTGGGGAGTAGGAGCATGGCAATCTCCATATGCGGGCTCTTGGTCCAGCACCAGAGAGGCTTTACTTGAGGCCAGGATTCATGCTTAGGGTCCTAATGTGTGTTTGTGCCCATCGCAGCCTTCAAGCATGTCTGAGGCCTCATGGGCCATGCTGGTTTCCTCTACACTGAACATTGGACAACATGCCAACCACAGGGTTTCTGGTCATGGGGAAGGAGGAGTTCTGTTTTCTGCATCACGTACACGGCATGGCAGTAAGTAGAGATAAGGTCTACTTTCTGAAGCCTGAAAACCGATGTTGGGAAGAGATGATAAACTAAGGCCATAACGGGTCCGATGCACTTAGTGTGCGGCCAGATGTCTGTGTGTCTGTCATGAGGTCCGGGCTCAGGCTGTGTCAGGCAGGGCATTAGTCCCCAGGCTAGACTGTATAATTGGGGTAGAGTGGAGTGATGTGTAGGTTGGTCCCCATTTGGGGTTTCTGGTTAGCCCCATAGGGAAACGTTTTTCTTCTGGAGGGCAGGCAGAGTGGTTCATTCTGGCTCCAGAATTGCCAACTTCAGGGCTTGTGGGCCAGGTGTTTTAGGACAGAAGTCTGAAAACACAAGTTCAGCTTTGAATTTGCAGCGGTGACATGGCAGGCACACTCTACAGACCTGAATTGAGATCTCGTGAATCTGAAGTCAGGGCGAGGATCAAATGTTGGCTTAGGTTGGAGTTTCTGTACATGATGTCCCCTTCATGAAGGTGGGCGGGCATCAGGAAACCATGGAAGTTTTCCCACTTTGTGAGTGTGTGATGCTCCAAACCACAAGGATTCCATCAGCGGGACAGTCACGATCTTTTGGATGGATCAAGGATGTCCCATAAGAAATGCTCCAAAGCACAGTTCTAATGATGGATGCCTGGGCATTCCAACTTGCATTCCAGTTGTGTCCTAGTGAAAAGGAGGATTCAATCTGCTGTCACTGGGGGAACAACCGAGGGGGCTGAATTGAAATGGACTCTCCTGAGGATCAGTCATGATGTGGATTTGTGTCCATGGAGACCTTGGAGAGGGGCAGTGTCTCTGGTGCCCTGAAGAATTCTCCTAACCTGAGGTTTTGATACAGCTCCAAAGAGCAAGTTTCCCATGTAGAGACGAGATTTGTTCTGAAACCCCTACAACCTGGTATTGGAAACCAAGCATCTGGGGAACAATGCCTGGAATCCAAAGCAATGGATCTGATTAGGGTCTAGGGGCCTGTCCTCTTCAATATTCTCCTCTGAGTGCCTCTGGCTAAGATTCAGAATGGAGGTCATTGCTCAGCTTGTGTCAGATCGCCCATGTTTGTTGGGGGAGGCCAACACTATTGGGCTGGTCTTGGGGATTGGAGGTTTCTCCTAATCTGTAAGTTTGTGGCAAATGAAATGGGCAGAGTTCCCTTGGAGAGCGCTGGCACAGTCCTGAGGTGTGACACCACCTTTCTGGGTGTCGTCCAGGAGGTCCAGGCTCAGGCTGTGTCAGACAGGGCATTAGTGCCAAGCGTAGACTGTATAATTGGAGTACAGTTGAGTGGAATGCAGGTTGATCCTCATTTGGTGTTTCTGGGTAGCTCCAGGGGAAACGTTTTTCTTCTGGAGGGAAGGCAGAGTGCTGCATTGTGGCTTCGGAATTCTCACACTGGAGGGCTTGTGGGCCAGAATTGTGAGGAAGGAAGTGTGAGAACACAAGCTAGGCTTAGGTTTTGGGTCAAGATCACGGCAGGCACACTCTGTCGAGCTAAATCTAAATCTCGTGCATCTGAAGTCAGGGCGAGGATCAGACGTAGGCTCAGATTGAAGTTTCTGTTCAGGATGGCCCCTTCATGATGGTGGGGGGCATCATGGGGCTATGGAGACTTTCCCACGATGGGCAATGTAATGTGCTCCAATCGGCAAGGATTCCTTCTACAGGATAGTCGAGACCGGTCAGATTGCTCCAGGACGTCCCATGCGGAACAACGGCAGCACAGGGTTCTAAGGATAGATTCCTGGGGTGCCCGCCTCACATTCATATTGTCTCCTAGTGACAAGGCAGGTTCGATCTGCTTCTTCTGGTGGAGCAACCAAAGGGGATGTGTTGAAATGGACTCTCCTGAGGATGGGTCATAATGTGGGTTTGTGTCCATGGAGACCTTAGAATGGGGTGTTGGCTGCTGGAACCTGAAGGTTTCCCTTAACTGGAGGTTTTGACACAGCTCCAAAAAGCATGTTTCCCATGTGGAAATGAGATTTGTTCAGACTGGTACCTCTAGAAGAACACATATGCTGGTATTGGAAACCAGGCCTCTGAGGAGAGATGCCTGGAATCAAAAGCAATGGATCTGATTAGGGCCTAGGTGCCTGTCCGGTTCAATCTTCTTCTCTGGGGTTATCTGTCTATGGGTCGGAGTTGAGGTAGTTGCTCAGCTTGGGACAGATCGCCCTGTTTGCCCTGAGTGGCCAACACTATTGGGATGGCCTCAGGGACTTTGGAGTGTTCTCCTAATCTTTAGGGTTGTGGCCAATGGAATGGGCAGAATTCGCTTGCAGAAGGCAGGCACAGTTCTGAGGCTTGGCTCCAGGGGCCCCAGCCTGGAGGGTGCAGGGGCCAGGACAGTGGGGACAGAAATCTGAAAACCAAAACTCAGCTTAGGTTTGGGGACGTAGGTATGACAGGCCTGGTCTATAGACCGTGAGGAGAATTTTTCGGGCTATGAACAAAGGGCAAGTGTGAGGCATATCTCCACGCTTTTGTCTCTGGATTTTGTGTCAATGGTGGCATTGGAATGTCGGGATGGCCTCTTTGGCCATGGACGATTCTTTCTCTTTTAAGATTTGGTCAGATCCCAAGTTTTGGGGCTCATTCGGGGGATGGGAGGAGTCCTTTCGATATTTTTTTCCTCAGGTGTCACACCATAGAGGGATTCCAGAGCAGAGACCTGAATAAGGGTGACTAGACCTCTCAACCTCTCATTAATATTGGGGGACTAAGGGATGGCAATGCGGGTTCTTGGTCCAGCCCCTGAGAGGCTTTACTTGAGGACAGGGCTCACACTGAGGGTCCCAATGTGTTTGTGCCCATTGCGGTTCTCAAGCATGGGTGGGGACTCATGGGCTACACTGGATTCTCCTATACTGAACGTTGTAAAACATGCCAACCACAAGGTTTCTTGCCTTGAGGAAGAAGGAGTTTCATTTCTGCATCACGTTCACCCCTGGGTAGTGAGTATAGATAAGGTCTAGGTTCTGAAGCCTGAAAACCAAGGTTGGGAAGAGATGATGACCTAAAGCCATGGTGGGTCTGATGTGCTCAGTGTACAGCCAGCTGTCTGGGTGTCGGTTGGGATTCAGGCCTCAGGCTGTGCAAGAAAGGGCATTAGCGCCCAAGCGAAACTGTATAATTGGGGTAGAGTCAAGTGGCATGCAGGTTGATCCTCATTTGGCGTTTCTGATTAGCCCCATAGGGCAACGTTTCTCTTCTGGAGGGCAGTCAGAGTGCTGCAGTGTGTCTCTCCAGAATTCCCAAACTGGAGGGCTGGTGGGCTCGGAGTGTGAGGACGAAGTCTGAGAACAATAGCTAGGTTTTGTTTCGGGGCAGGGTTTCGGCAGGCACACTCCGCAGAGTTGAATCAAGGTTTCGTGCATCTGAAGTCAGGGTGAGGATTAGACGTTGGCTCAGGTTGGAGTTTCTATCCAAGATGGCTCTTTCTTGAAGGGGACGGTGCACCACGAGGCCACGGAGCTTTTCCCATGATGGGAGTTGTGAGGTGCTCCTAAGCGCAAGGATTCCTACTGCAGGACAGCTGTGACCTGTTGGATGGCTCCAGGATGGTCCATATGGAATTACTTCAGAGTAGCTTTCTACAGATGGATGCATAGCCAGCCCGCCTCGCATTCCAATTGTCTCCTAGTGACAAGATAGGTTCGATCTGCTGGCTCTAGGGGAGCACCCAAGGGCACTGAGTTGAAATAGACTCTCCTGCAGATGGGTCCTAATGTGGGATTGTGTCCATGGAGAACTTGGAATGAGGTGGTGGCACCAGGGCCCTCAAGGATTCTCCTAACCGTTGGTTTTGACACAGCTTGAAAGAGCACGTTTCCCATGTGAAGAGATTTGTTCTGACTGATGCCTCAGGAAACCCCCATATGGTGGAATTGGAAACCAGGCCTCTGAGGTTCTGACACAGCTCCACGAGCAAGTTTCCAATGTGCAGACAAGACTTGCTCTGATATGTGCCTCTGGAAACCCCATAGGCTGGTATCGGAAACCAGGCCTCTGAGGAGAGATGCCTGGAAACGAAAGCAATGGATACGATTAGGGCCTAGGGGCCTGTCCAGTTCAATGTTCTTCTCTGGGGACATCTGTCTCCGAGTCTGTGTGGAGCTATTTGCTCAGCTAGTGTCAAATCACCCCTGTTTGTCCCAGGTGGCCTACAATATTTGGATGGCCCCAGGGACATTGGAGATTTCTCCTGATTTATATGGTTGTAGCCAATGGACTATGAAGAATTCCCTTTGAGAGGGCAGGCACAATCCTGAGGTGTGGCTCCAGGGGCCCTAGCCTGGAGGGTGTGTGGGCCAGGGCCGTGGGGACAAAAGTCTAAAAACATCAACTCAGCTTAGGTTTGAGGATGTAGGTATGGTAGGCCCATCTACAGATCATTAGAACTCTTTGGGGTATGAACAAAGGGCGAGAGTGAGGCACTTGATCAGGCTTTTGTCTCGATTTTGTGTCAACGATGGTCGTGGAATGTCGGGGTGGCACCAGTCAGAACAAATTAGGAGAAAGCTCCAGAGTCCCCAAGGCTATCCTAAGTGTGTGTAGGCTACCCGGGACAAACAGGGGCTATCTGCCACCAGCTGAGATACTACCTTCTCTCAGACCTGGAGACAGATGTCCACAGAGAAGAAAATTGAACTGGACAGGCCCCTAGAACTTCAGCAGATCCATTTCTTTGGTTTCCAGCCATCTCTCCTCAGAGGCCTGGTTTCCAATAGCAGCATATGAGGCTTTCCTGAGGCACCCACCAGAACAAATCTCGTCTCCATATGGGAAACTTGCACGTGGGAACTGTGTCAAAACCTCTGATTAGTACAAAACTTCATGACCCTGGTGTCACCACCCCATTCCAAGGTCCCCATAGACACAAACCCACATTATGACCCATGCGCAGGAGAGTCCATTTCAACTCAGTGCCTTCGGTTGCTCCACCAGAGACAGCAGATTCAACTTCTCTTATCTCAATGAGACGATTGGAATGCGAGGTGAGAAACCCAGGCATCCATCTTTAGAACTCTGCTCTTGAGTCGTCCCTATGGGATGTCCTGGAGCCATCCAACAGGTATCAATTGTCCTGCAGAAGGAATCTTTGCGGTTTGGAGCATCTCACAACTCCCAACATGGGGAAACCTCGATGGCTTTGTGATGCCCCCCCGCTTCATGAAGGGGCTGTCTTGGACAGAATCTCCAAACTGAGCCATCGTCTGATCTTCTCCTTGACTTCAGATGCACAAGATCGCAGAGTGTGCCTGCCTTGCCCTCGCCCTGAAACCTAAGTCTATCCCGTGTTCTCAGACATCTGTCCTCACATCCCGGCCCCCAAGCCCTCAAATTTGGCAATTAGAGACCAACAATGCAGCACTCTGCCTTCCCTCCAGAAGAAAAATGTTGCCCTATGGAGCTTTCCAGACACCCCAAATGAGGATAAACCTACACGGCACTCGACTCTACCTAAATTGTATAGTCTAACCTGGGCACTAATGCACTGTCTGACACAGCCTGAGCCCGGACGTTCTGACCAACACCCAGACAGCTGACCGCACACTGAGCGCATCCGAACCGCCATGGCGTTAGGTCATCATCTCCTCCCAAACTCGGTTTTCAGGCTTCAGAAGCTAGACCTTATCTCCAATCACTGCCCAGGGGTGAACGTGATGCAAAAATCAGAACTCCTCCTTCCCCATGGCCAAAACCTTGTGGATGGCATGTTGTCCAACGTTCAGTGTAGGAGACACCAGCGTGGTCCATAAGTACCCGCCCATGCTTTAGGCCTACGTTTGGCACAAACATGCATTGTGACCCTCAGTGTGAGCTCTGTCCTCAAGGAAGGCCTCTCAGTGGCTGGACCAAGAGCCAGCATATGGGGATTGCCATGCCCCTAGGCCCCCAATCTTAACCAGATTTCGTGTTGTCCAGTCGCCCCTCCCCAGGGCTCTGCTCTGGAATCCGTCTTTTAGTGACACACCTGAGTTAAAAAAACAGAACGGACTCCTCCCATCATACAGAATGACCCCCAAAATCTTGGGATCGGGCCAATATCCCAGAGAGGGAGACTCGTCCATGGCTCATGAGGCCACCCCAACATACCACAGCCATCTGTGACAAAATCCAGAGACAAAAGCCTGAGCAAATGCCTCACACTCGCCCTTTGTTCATATCATGAAGAGTTCCCAAGGTCTGTAGATCGGGCCTGCCATAGCTACATCCCCAAACCTAAGCCGAGTTTCTGTTTTCAGACTTCTGTCCCCACAGCTCTGACCCACACACCCTCCAGGCCTGGTACCCTGGAGCCACACCTCAGGACTGTGCCTTCCCTCCCCAAAGGAATTCTACCCATTTCATTGGCCAAAAACTTGCAAATTAGGAGAGACCTCCAAAGTCACTGAGGCCACCCCGATAGTGTAGCCCAACCGGGAGGAACAGTGGTGATCTGACACAAGCTGAGGAACTACTTCCACTCAGACCCGTAGACAAATGTCCCCAGAGAAGAAGATTTAACTGGAAACAGATCCATTGCTTTCCTTTCCAGGCATCTCTCCTCAGAGTTCTGATTTCCATATGGGGGTTTACTGAAGCACCAATGAGAACAAATCTCATCTCCACATGGGAAACGTGCTCTGTGGAGCTGTGTCAATACCGCCGGTTAGGAGAATCCTTCAGGGCCCTGGTGCAACTGCCCCTTTCCAAGGTCTCCATGGACATAAACCCACATTATGACACATCCTCAGAAGAGTCCATTTCAACTCAGCCCCTTTGGTTGCTACGCCAGAGCCAGCAGGTCAAACGTGTCCTGTTGCTGGAGACAAATGGAATGTGAGGCGGACTGCCTAGGCATTCATCCTTAGAACCCTGTTCTGCAGTCATTCCATATGGGACGTCCTGGAGCCATCCAACAGGTTTCAATTGACCTGCAGAAAATCCCTGTTGTTTGGAATATCTTACTACTCCTATTATGAGAAAACTCCCATGGTCTCGTTATGACCACCCTTCATGAAGGGGCCATCATGGACAGAATCTCCAACCTGAGCCAACGTCTGATCCTTGCCCTGACTTCAGATGCTCGAAATCTCGATTCAGCTCTGTAAAGGGTGCCTGCCGTGCTCTCGCCCCAAAACCTAAACCTAGCTTGTTTTCTCAGACTTCCGTCCTCACAGTCCTGGCCAAAAAGCCCTCCAGTTTGGCAATTCCGGAGCCAGAATCCAGCACTCTGCTGGCCCTCCAGGAGAAAAACTTTACCCAAAGGGGCTAATGAGAAACCGCAAATTATTATCTTCTGCATGCCACTCGACTGTACCCCAATTATACAGCTTATCTGGGTATTAATGCCCTGCCTGACACAGCCTGAGCCCAGACCTCGTGACTGACATCCAGACAGCTGGCCGCAAACTGAGCACATCAGACATGGCATGGCCTTAGGTCATCATCTCTTCCTAACCTCGGACTTCAAGTTTCAGAACCTAGACCTTATCTCCAATCACTGCCTAGAGGTGAACGTGATGCAGGAATCAGAACTCCTCCTTCCCCATTGCAAGAAACCTTGTGGTTGGCATGTTGTCCAACATTCAATGTAGGAAAAACCTGCATGGTCAATGATGCCCCACCTATGATTGAGGGCCACTTTGGGCACAAACACGCATTGCAATCCTCAGCATGAGTCCCCTATTCAGTTAATGTCTCTCAGTGGCTGGAACAAGAGCCGCCCTGGACAAACAGGGGCAATCTGACACAAGCTGAGCAACTACCTCCACACAGACACACAGAGAGATGTCCACAAAGACAGAAGATTGAAATGGACAGGCCCCTAGTCCCTAATATGAACTCTTGCTTTGGTTTCCAGGTGTCATTCCTCAGAGTCCTGGGTTCGAAGACCAGCATATGGGGCTTTACTGAGGAACCAAACAGAACACTTCTCGTCTCCACACGGGAAGCATCTTTGTTGAAGCTGTGTCAAACCCTTCAGGTTGGAGAATCCTGCAAAGACCCTGAGCCACCACCACATTCCAAGGTCTCCATGGCCACCAACCCACATTATGGCCCATCCTCAGCAGAGTCCATTTCAACTCAGCCCTCTGGGTAGCTCGCACAAGAGCCCTCAGATTGAGCCTGCCTTATCCCAACCAGTCAATGGGAAGGTGAGGTGGTGTTTCCAGGCATCCATGCTTAGACCCCTGCTCTCGAGTCTTTCTGTGTGGGGCATCCTGGAACCATCCAATAGGACTCGACTGTGTGCCGAAGGAAAACTTGAGGTTTGCAGCAGCTCACAACTCCCAGCATAGGGAAACGACTCTGGCCTCATAATGGCCCCACCCCCTTTAGGAAGGGGCCATCATGGACACAAACTCCAGCCTGAGGCAACTTCTGATACTCGCCCTGACCACAGATGCAGGAGATCTCAATTCAGCCTATGCAAAGTGGGCCTGCGTGCCCTCGACCCCAAACCTCACGCTAGCTTGTGTTTTCAGACTTCCTTCCTCAGACTCCTGGCAAACAAGCCATCCAGACTGGGAAATATGGAGCCACAACTCAGCCTTCTGCCTGCCCACCAGTAGAAAAACTTTGCCCTAAGGGGCTCTCCAGAAACCCCAAATGAATATCAACGTGCTTCCACCTCAACTGCACCCAAATTGGTTAAGCAGCTCTTGGCACTAATGCTCTGTCTGACACAGCCTGAGGCCAGACATCCGGACAGACAAGGATACAGCTGGCCTCACACCCAGCACATCGGACACGCCATGGCCTTAGGCCGTCATCTCTTCCCAACCTGGGTTTCAGATATTTGAACCTAGACATTATATCAAATCCCAGCACAGGTGGGTATCTTAAGCTCAAATCAGAACTCCACCTTCCCCATGGTTGTAAAGCTTGCTGTTTGCATGGAGTCACACATTCACTGTAGGATAAACCTTCATGTCCCCTGAGGCCAAGCCAAAACTTGAGTTATGCCTTGGGCACAAACTCACATTGTGACCCTCAGCGTGAGCCCCATGTGGAAGTAAGTCCTCTCGGGGCCTGGACTAAGAGCCCGAATATGGGGCTTGCCAAGCCCCAATGCTCCCAAACGTCACCAGAGTTCGAGTTTTCCAGTTGCCTGATCTGTGATCTGGAGTCCCTCTCTTGGAGAAACACCTGAGCCTGACAACAGGACTCCACCCTTCCCACAAATGACTCCAAAATCTTGGGAGCTGGTCCAAATCCTCAGAGAGGGAGACTTTCCCATAGCCCCCGAGGCCACCCCTACATTCCATGGCTACTGGGGACACAACATCCAGAGACAAAACCTTGAGTGGCCACCTCCCACTCGCCATTCTTTCATAACCTGAGGAGCTCCCCTCACAGTCTCCAGATCAGGCCTGTCATACCCTCAGTGCCACACCTAGCTGAGTTTCCACACCTAGCTGAGTTTGTGTTTTCAGACTTCTGTGCCCACAGCCTGGACCCAAACACCCTCCAGGCTAGGGCCTCTGGAGCCACACTGAATGATAGTGCCTGTCCTCTCCAAGAAAACTGTGCCCAATCCATTGGCCACAACCCTACAGATTAGGACAAACTTCCAAGGCCCCCGAGGCCATGACAATAGTGCAGGCCACCCTGGAATAAGAGGGGCACTCTGACACCAGCTGAGCAACTATCTCCACTTAGACCCTCAACAGTGTCCCTAGAGACAGAAGATTGAAACGGACAGGCCCCTAGGCCTTAATCTAAATCCTAGCTTTGGTTTCCAGGTGTCTGTCCTCAGAGGACTTGTTTTGAAGACCAGCATCTGGGGCTTTTCTGATTCACTAAATAGAACCTCTCTCATCTCCACATGGGGAGCTTTCTTATTCGAGCTGTATCAAACCCTTTGGTAAGGCGAATTCTGCAAGCCCCCTGAGTCACCAGCACATTCCATGGTCTCCATGTACACAGACCCACATTACAACCCATCCTCAGCAGAGTCCATTTCAACTCAGCCCCTTGGGTAGCCTACCCTAGAGCCAGGAGTTCAAACATGTTTTGTCACTCATAGCCAATTGGAATGCGAGGTATGGTGTATAGGCATCCATCCTTCGAACTCTGCGCTCCAGTCCTTCCATATGGGACGTCCTGGAACCGTCAAACAGGACTCGAATGTCTCGCAGAAGGAAACCTTGTGGCTTGGAGCAATGCACAAACTCAGCGTATGTGCTGGTTTCTAAGGTGCTGTGCAGGATTCTCCATCCCTGAGGGTTTGGAACAGGTCGAAGGGCACAGTTTCCTTCTGGGAACAGGAGATGTTCTGTTGTGGGGCTCAGAGACCACTTGTTGACTCCTAAGTTGGTATTCCAGAACAGGACCCTGGGGAGAGATGCCTGAAAACCTAATCTAGGGTTTCACTGAGGTCCTAGGGGCATGTCAGGTTCAATCTTCTGACTCAGGGCCATTGACTTTGCTGTCTCCCTGGATGTAGGTGATCAGGGTCTTTCAGACTGTGAATTTGTGTCCAGCACTGCCAACAATATTGGGGTGGGCTCAGGGGCCTTGCAGGTTTCTCCTAATCTGGAAGGTTTGGGCAACTGTGATGGGCACAGTTACCTTGGGGATGGCAGGCACAATCCTGT
>NC_081568.1:160427602-160444759 GCF_022355385.1 Mustela nigripes
GGTCCCGTCCCTGGCGCTATACCATGGGTCCGGGCCCATCACGAAGCCCAGGCTCGAACGCTCGCTCGCTTTCCAGCCTTCTGCTTCCGGGGTTTTTTTCCTCTTGGCCTTCATATCGGGAACCCTGAGTCCCGCAGCCATGCATCTCCCAACCACACATTCCCCTACGGCGCCTCCCGGTGCTTCGGACAACCCTCGGAAAGAGAGAAACCTGTGTGCCCAAAATGAGGTCATCCCCATCCTTGGGCGCCCCATCTTCCCCAAAGACAGGAGCGCACGCACCGTTGCCATCAGTCCTTCAACTCTGCTCCCGGTATGCTCACAGCGCCGGCGCCCCCTGGTGGGCCGCGTCTATCCGGTGCAATTTCCAGGCAGCTGCAACATTACCTGGGCGAGAAAGGTCCCTGGACCATGGAGAGTAGGGCGGTCCGCAGGGCTGCCCAAGGCCGGCCAATTCTCACGAGCGTTCTGGGCACAAAGGTTTATCTCACCCCGAGAGTTTCTGAAGTGCCGGAGTCGCTGTTGGTGCCTGATTGGTTGGGAGTTGCATGGCTGCGGGACTCAGGGTTCCCGATATGTAGAGGCCACCAGGGTCAGGACCCCGGAAGCAGAAGGCTGGGGAAGCAAGCGAGTGTTCGAGTACAGGCTTTGTGATGGACCCGGCCCCATGGTATAGCGCCAGGAATGGGACCCCCGCAGGCCAAGGATTCGCAGGCGTTGGGCTCGCCTCAGTCAGTCTCGCGGAGTGCATCTTGGCGGGGATTGGTTGCGGGCACTCACAATGCTTGGCCAGGCCTAGAGTGGGCCACCATGCAGACGTGCGACGCCCGAAGAGATTTCGTCGGGCATTTTCCGGCCAATTCTCACCAGCGTTCTGCCCAAACCAGGATTGGTTTGGGCAGAACGCTCGTGAAAATTGGTCGGCATTGGGCTGCCCTGCTGACCGCTCTGCTCTCCATGGACCAGGTCCCTTACTCGCCCAGGCATGTAGCGGACGCCCGGAAATTGCCCGGAAAAGATGCTGCCCATCCAGGGGCACAGCGCAGTGGAGTGTTCCCAGAACAGAGTTAACGGACTGATGGTGCCTGGCCCTGCGCCTCCGTCTTTCAGGAAGATTGGGCGCCCAAGGATGGGGATGACCTCATTTTGGGCACACAGGTTTATCTCACTCCGTTGGTGGTCTGAAGTGCCGAAGGCACGGTTGGCGACTACGTCGTTGGGAGATGTGTGGCAGCGTGTATCATGGTTCCCGATATAGAGAGCCACGAGGGACAGGACCCCAGAAGCAGAAGCCTGGGGAAGCAAGCGAGCGTTCAAGCCCGGGCTTCGTGATGGGCCCGGCCCCATGGTATAGGGCCAGTGATGGGACCCCGCAGGCCAAGGATCCGCAGGAGTTGGCCTTGTCGCAGTCCGTCTCGCGGAGTTCCTCTTGCTGGGGAACGGATGCAGGCACTCACAATGCCTGGCCAGGCCCCAGGGGGCACGGCCTTGTAGAAGTGCAGCACCCGAAGAGACTTTGCCGGGCTTTTTCCGGCCAATTCTATGAGGGTTTTGACCAAACCGGGATCAGATTGGGCAGAACGCTCCTGAGAATTAGCCGGCGTTGGGAAGCCCTGCGAACAGGCCTGCTCTCCATGGCCCAGGGCCCTTTCTAGCCCAGGGCATGTTGCGGCTGCTGGGAAATCACACTTAAAAGATGCGGCCCACCCGGGTGCGCCAGCGAAGTCGTGCGTTCCGGGAACAAAGTTGAAGGTCGGGTGTCGGCCGGGCGCGTGCCTCCCTCTTTAGGGAAGATGGGGCACCCAAGGATCTCGATGCCCTCATTTTGGACACCCAGGTTTATCTCACTCCGAGAATTGTCCGAAGCGCTGGAAGTCTTTGTTTGCGCCTGCTTGGTTTGGAGATGCGTGGCTGTGGGACTCAGGGTTCCCGATATGGAGAGCCACGAGGGACAGGACCCCGGATGCAGAAGCCTGGGGAAGCAAGCGAGCGTTCGAGCCCGGGCTTCGTGATGGGCCCGGCCCCATGGTATAGCACCAGGGATGGGACCCCCGCAGGCCTAGGATCCACAGGCATTGGCCTTGAAGCAGTCTGTCTCGCGGAGTGCCTCTTGGCGTGGTTCAGGTGCAGGCACTCACAATGTCTGTCCCGGCCCCAGGGGGGCGGCGCTGCAGATGTTGGGCGCAGGAAGAGACCTCGCCGGGCGTTTTCTGGTCAATTCTCACGAGCTTTCTGCCCAAACCAGGATCGGTTATAGCAGAACGCTCGTGAGAATTGGCCGCCGTTGGGCAGCCCTGGGGACTGCCCTGCTCTCCATGGCCCAGGGCCCCTTCTCCCCCAGGGCATGTTGTGGCCATCCGGAAATCACACGGAAAAGACGCGGCCCACCTGGGGGCACTGGCGCCATTGAGCGTTCAGGGAGCAGATTTGAAGGTCGAGGCGGCCGGGCGTGCGCCTCCGTATTTCAGCACGTTGGGGCGCCCAAGGATCGGAATGATCTCATTTTGGGCACACAGGTTTATCTCACTCCGAGTGTGGTCCATAGTGCCGATGGCGCGGTTGGCGCCTACGTTGTGGGAATGCGTGTCAGCGTGACTCAGGGTTCCCGTTATGGAGAGACACGAGGGACGGGACCTGGAAGCAGAAGGCTGGGGCAGAAAGTGAGCGTTTGAGCCCGGGCTTCGTGATGGGCCAGGCCCCATGTTATCGCGCCAGGAATGGGTCCCCCGCAGGCCGAGGATTCGCAGGCGTTGGGCTCGCCTCAGTCCGTCTCACGGAGTGCATTTTGGCGGGGATCGGGTACGGGCACTCACAATGCTTGGCCAGGCCTAGAGTGGGCCGCCATGCAGAGGTGCGACACCTGAAGAGATTTAGTCGGGCATTTCCGGCCAATTCCGGGCATTCCCGGTTTGGGCAGAACACTCGTGAAAATTGGTCGGCATTGGGCTGCCCTGCTGACCGCTCTGCTCTCCATGGACCAGGGCCCTTACTCGCCCAGGGCATTTTGCGGACGCCCGGAAATCGCCCGGAAAAGACGCTGCCCACCCGGGGGCATGGTGCAGTGGAGTGTTCCTGGAACAGAGTTAAAGGACGGATGGTGGTCGGCCGTGCGCCTCCGTCTTTCAGGAAGATGGGGCACCCACGGATGGGGATGACCTCATTTTGGCACGCACGGAAAAGACGCGGCCCACACAGTGGCGCCGGTGCAGCGGAGCGTTCCGGGAGCTGAGTTTAAGGACGGATGGCGGCCGGGCGTGTGCCTCCGACTTTGGGAAGATGGGGCGCCCAAGAATGGAGATGTCCTTATTTTGGGCACGCAGGTTTATCTCACTCCGTGGGTTGTCCCAAGCACCGGAAGGTGCCGTTGGCACTTGCATGGTTGGCAGATGCGTGGTTGCGGGACTCAGAGTTCCCGATAGAGAGCCACGAGGGAAAGGACCCCGGAAGCAGAAGGCTGGGGAATGGAGCAAGCGTTTGAGCCCGGGCTTCGTGATGGGCCCGGCCCCATGGTATAGCACCAGGGATGGGACCCCAGCAGGCCGAGGATCTGCAGGCGTTTGCCTCACCTCAGTCTGTCACACGGAGTGCCTCTTGCCGGGGTTCGTGTGTGGGAACTCACAGTGCCCGGCCAGGCCCCGGGTGGGCGCCCCTGCAGACATGCTTTGCCCAAGGTGACTTCGCCGGTCGTTTTCTGGCCAATTCTCACGAGTGTTCTGCCCAAACCAGTTTCGGATTGGGCAGGAAGCTCGTGAGAATTGGCGGGCATTGGCAGCCCTGTGGACCGCCCTGCTCTCCATTCCATGGCCCAGGGCCCTTTGTCGCCCCGGCATGTTGCGGCCGCCCTGAAATCACAAGGAAAAGACGAGGCCCACACAGGGGCCCTGGAGCAGTGAGCGTTCAGGGAGCAGATTTGAAGGACGGATGGCGGGCGTGCGTGCGCCTCTGTCTTTCGGGAAGATGGGTCGCCCAAGGATGGGGTTGACATCATTTTGGGCACACATGTTTATCTCACTCCGAGGGTTGTCCAAAGAGCCAGAAGGTGTCGTTGCGGCGTGCGCGGTTGGGAGATGCGTGGCTGCGGGACTCAGGGTTCCTGATATGTAGGACTGGAGGGAAAGGACCCCGGAATCAGAAGGCTGGAGAAGCGAGCGAGCGTTCGAGACCGGGCTTCGTAATGGGCCCGGTGCCATGGTATAGCGCCAGGGACGGGACCCCCACAGGCCGAGGATCAGCATGCATTGGCTTCGCTGCAGTCCGTCTCGCGGATTGCGTCTTTTCGGGGTTCGGGAGCCGACACTCACAAAGCCCAGCTAGGCCCCGGGTGGGCGGTCCTGCAGACGTGCGTTGACCGAGGAGTCTTCACCGGGTGTTTTCTTGCCAATTCTCACGAGCGTTCTGCCGAAACCGGGATCGGTTTTGGCAGAACGCTCGTGAGAATTGGCCGGAGTTGGGCAGCCCTGCGGAGCACACTGCTCTCCATGACCCAGGGCCCTTTCTCGCCCAGGGTATGATGCAGCCGCCCAGAAATGGCATGGGGCGCCCACCCTGGGGCGCCGGCGGAGTGGAGCGTTCCGGGAGCAGAGTTGAAGGACAGGTGGTGGCCGGGCATGCACTTCTGTCTTTCGGGAAGATGGGGCGCCCAATGATGGGGATGACCTCATTTTGGGCACGCAGGTTTAACTCAATCCGAGGGTTGTCCGAAGAGCTGGGAGGCGCCGCTGGCACCTGCGTGGTTGGGAGATGCGAGGCTGCGGGACTCAGGGTTCCCAATATGGAGGCCAGGAGGCACAGGAACCTGGAAGCAGAAGGCTGGGGAAGCAAGCGAGCGTTTGAGCCCCAGCTTCGTGATGGGCCCGGCCCCGTGGTATAGTGGCATGGATGGGACCCCCACAGGCCAAGGATGTGCAGGCGTTGGCCTCGCCGCGTTCCAGCCCTCGGAGTTCCCCTTGGCGTGGTTTGGTTGCGGGCACTCACAATGCACGGACAGGCCCTGGGGGGGCGGCCCTGCAGTCGTGCGGCACCCGAGGAGACTCAGCCGGGCATTTTCCGGCTAATTCTCACGAGCGTTCAGCCCAAACTGGGATCGGTTTAGTCTGAACGCTTGTGAGAATTGGCCGGCGTTGGGCAGCCCTGCGGACCGCCCTGCTCTCCAGGGCCCATGGCCCTTTCTCCCCCAGGGCATGTCGCGGCCGCCCGAAAATTGCACAGAAACAACGCGGCCCACACGGGGGCGCCCCCGCAGTGGAGCGTTCCCGGAGCAGAGTTGAAGGACGGATGGCGGCCGGCCTTGTCCTCCGTCTTTTGGGAAGATGAGGCGCCCAAGGATGGGGATGACCTCATATTGGGCACATAGGTTTAACACAATCCGATGGTTGTCCGAAGCGTCAGGAGGCACCGTTGGCGCCTCCGTGGTTGGGAGATGCGTGGCGGCAAGACTCAGGGTTCCCGATATGGAGGCCATGAGGCGCAGGACCCCGGAAGCAGAAAGCTGGGGAAGTAAGCGAGCATTCGAGCCCCGGCTTCTTCTTGGGCCCGGCCCCGTGGTATAACGCCAGGGATGGGACCCCCGCAGGCGAAGGATGCGCAGGCGTTGGCCTCGCCGCGTTCCGGCTCTCGTAGTGCCCCTTTGCGTGGTTCGCTTGCAGGCACTCACAATGCACGGACAGGCCCGGGGGGGGGGGGGGCGGCCCTGCAGACATGCGGTGCCCGAGGAGACTTCGCCGGGCATGTTCTGATCCTGGTTTGGGCAGAACGTTTGTGAGAATTGGCTGGCGTTGGGCAGCCCTGCAGACTGCCCTGCTCTCCAGGGCCCAGGGCACTTTCTCCCCCAGGGCATGTTGCGGCCCCCCGAAAATCACACGGAAACGATGCGGCCCACACGGGGACACCCCCGCAGTGGAGCGTCCCGGGGGCTGAGTTGAAGGACGGGTTGCGGCCGGCCTTGTCCTCCGTCTTTTGCGAAGATGGGGCGCCCAAGGATGGGGATGACCTCATATTTGGCATGCAGGTTTAACTCAATCTGAGGGTTGTCCAAAGCGCCGGGAGGCACCGCTGGAACCTGTGTGTTTGGGAGATGCGTGACTCAGGGTTCCCGATATGGAAGCCAAGAGGCACAGGATCCCGGAAGCAGAAGGGGAAGCAAGCCAACGTTCGAGCCCCGGCTTCGTGATGGGCCCAGCCCCGTGGTAGAGCGCCAGGGATGGGACCCCCCCAGGCCGAGGATGCGCAGGCGATGGTCTCGCCTCGTTCCATCTCTCGGAATGCCCCTTGGCGTGGTTCTGTTGTGGGCACTCACAATGTACGGCCAGGGCCCGGGGAGGCGGCCCTGCAGACGTGCGGCGCCCGAAGGGAGTTCGTCGGGCATGTTCTGGCCAATTCTGACGAGCGTTCTGCCCAAACCGTGATCGGTTTGGGCAGAACGCTCGTGACAATTGGCCAGCGTTGGGCAGCCCTGTGGTCCGCCCTACTCTCCAGGGCCCAGGGCCTTTTCTCCCCTCGGTATGTTGCGGCCGCCTGAAAATCGCACGGAAACGATGCGGCCCACACTGGGGTGCCCGCGCAGTGGAGCGTTCCGGTGGCAGAGTTGAAGGACGGATGGCGGCGGGGCATGGGACTCCGTCTTTTGGGAGGATGGGGCACCCACCTCATTTGGGAGGATGGGGATGATCTCATTTGGGGCACATAGGATTAACTCAACCCGAGGGTTGTCTGAAGCGCCGGGAGGCGCTGTTGGCGCCTGGGTGGTTGGGAGATGCGTGGCGGCAAGACTCAGGGTTCCCAATATGGAGGCCACGAGGAACAGGACCCAGGAAGCAGAAGGCTGGGGAAGTGAGCGAGCGTTCGAGCCCAGTTTCGTGATGGGCCCGGACCCATGGTATAGCGCCAGGGACGGGAACCCGCAGGCCGAGGATCCGCAGGCATTGTCCTCGCCACAGTCTGTCTCATGGAGTGCCTCTTGGCGGGTTGCGGGACCGGGCACACAAATGCCCAGCCAGGCCCCGGGGGGGGGGGGGGGCGTCCCTGCAGGCATGCGTCGCCTGAGATGATTTCGCCGGGCGTTTTCCGTCCAATTCTCACGAGCGTTCTGCCCAAACCAGGATTGGTTTGGGCAGAACGCTCGTGAGAATTGGCCGGCGTTGGGAAGCCCTGCGGACCACCCTGCTCTCCATGGCCCAGGGCCCTTTCTTGCCCAGGGCATGTTGTGGCTGCCCAGAAATCGCACACAAAACACGCGGCCCACCCGGGGATGCCGGCACAATGGAGCGTTCCTGGAGCAGAATTGAAGGACAAATGGCAGCCGGGCGTGCACCTCCATCTTTCGGGAAGATGGGGCGCCCAATTATGGGGATGACCTCAATTTGGGCACGCAGGTTTATCTCACTCCTAGGGTTGTCCGAAAGGCGGGGAGGCGCCGATGGCGCCTGCGTGTTTGGGAGATGCGTGGCGGCAAGACGCAGGATTCCCGATATGGAGGCCATAAGGAACAGGACCCCGGAAGCAGAAGGCTGGGGAAGCCAGTGAGCGTTTGAGCTTGGGCTTCGTGATGGGCCCCGACCCATGGTATAGCGCCAGGGACGGGACCCCCGCAGGCCTAGGATCCGCAGGCGTTGTCCTCGCCACAGTCTGTCTCACGGATTGCCTCTTTTCGGGGTTCGGGGGCGGGCGGTCACAATGCCCGGCCAGGCCCCGGGGTGCAGCCCTGAAGACGTGCGGCGACCGAGGTGACTTCGCCGGGCGTTTGCCGGCCAATTCTCATGAGCGTTCTGCCCAAACCGGGATCGGATTGGGCAGAACGCTCATGAGAATTGGCCGGCATTGTGCAGCCCTGCTACCGCTCTGCTCTCCAGGGCCCAGGGTCGCTTCTCGCCCAGGGCATGTTGCGGCCACACGGAAATCGCTCGGGATATATGCGGCCCACCCGGGGCCGCCGGCGCAGTGGAGCGTTCCGGGAGCAGAGTTGAAGGACTGATGTCCGCGTGGCGTATGCCTCCGTCTATCGGGAATGGGGCGCCCAAGGATGGGGATGACCTCATTTTGGGCAGGCTGGTTTCTCTCACCCCGAGGGTTGTCAAAAGCCCCTGGAGGCGCCGTTGGTGCCTGCGTGGTTGGGTGATGCGTGGGTGCGGGATCAGGGTTCCAGATATGGAGGCCTCGAGGAACAGTACCCCAGAAGCAGAAGGCTGGGGAAGCGAGTGAGCGCTCGAGCCCGGGCTTCCTGATGGGCCCGGACCCATGGTATAGCGCCAGGGACCGGACCCCCGCAGGCCAACGATCCGCAGGCGTTGTCCTCGCCGCAGTCCGTCTCCGGAGCGCCTCTTGGCGGGGTGTGGGCTCGGGCACTACAATGCCCAGCCAGGCCCTGGGGGGCGGCCCAGCAGACTTGCGGCGCCCGAGGTGACTTCGCCGGGCGTTTTCCCGCCAATTCTCATGAGCATTCTGCCCATTGGGCAGAACAGTTGTGAGAATTGGCCGGCCTTAGGCAGCCCTGCGTACCGCCCTGCTCTCCAGGGCCCAGGGCCCTTTCTCGCCCAGGTCATTTTGTGGCCGCCTGGAAATTGCACGGGATATGCGCGGCCCACCAGGGGGCACCGGCGCAGTGGAGCGTTCCGGGAGCAGAGCTGAAGGATGGATGGCGGCGGGGTGTGCGCCTCTGTCTTTCATGAAGATGGAGCACCCAAGAATGGGGATGACCTCATTTTGGGCAGGCAGGTTTCTCTCACTCCGAGGGTTGTCTGAAGCACCAGGAGGCCCCGTTTGTGCCTGCGTGGTTGGGAGATGCATGGCTGCGGGACTCAGGGTTCCCGATATGGAAGCCAGGAGGGACAGGACCCCGGAAGCAGAAGGCTGTTGAAGCGTGCGAGCGTTCGAGCCCGGGCTTCGTGATGTGCCCGGCCCCATGGTATAGCGCCAGGGATGTGACCCCCGCAGGCCGAGCATCCGCAGGCGTTGGCTTCGCCATGTTCCATCTTGCGGAGTGCCTCTTGGCAGGGTTCAGGTGTGGGCATTCACAATGCCCGGCGAAGCCCCGGGTGGGCGGCCCTGTAGACGTGCGGCACCCGAAGAGACTTCGCCGGGCATTTTCCGGCCAATTCTCACGAGCATTCTTACCAAACCAGGATCGGTTTGGGCAGAACGCTCGTGAGAATTGTCCGGCGTTGGGCAGCCCTGCGGACCGCCCTGCTCTCCATGGCCCATGGCCCTTTCTCGCCCAGGGCATGTTGCGGCCACCCGGAAATTCCACAGAAAAGACGCGGCCAACCCGGGTCGCCAGCGCAGTGGAGCGTCCGGGAGCAGAGTTGAAAAACGGTTGGCAGCCTGGCGTGCGCATCCGTCTTTCGGGAAGGTGGGGCTCCCAAGAATGGGGATGACCTCATTTTGGGCACGCAGGTTTATCTCACTCCGAGGGTTGTCCGAAGCACCGGAAGGTGCCGTTTGCACCTGCGTGGTTGGGAGATGCATGGCTGCGGGACTCAGGTTTCCCGATATGGAGGCCATGAGATAAAGCACCCCGGAAGCCGAAGGCTGGGGAAGCAAGCGAGCGTTCAAGCCCGGGCTTCGTGATGGGCCCGACCCTTTGGTATAGCGCCAGGAATGGGACAACCGCTGGCTGACGATACGCAGGCATTGGCCTTGGCGCGTTCGGTCTCAGGAAGTGCCTCTTGGCGTGGTTCGGGTGAGGCCCATCACAATGCCCGGCCAGGCCCCGGGTGGGGCGTCCCTGCAGTCGTGCAGTGCCCGAAGAGACTTCACCGGGCTTTTTCAGGCCAATTCTCACGAGCGTTCTGCCCAAACGTGGTAAATTCTCCATAGCCTCTTGACACCACCCCTCCATTAGTCAGACATAATAGACACAAACTCCAGTGTGATCAAATATCTGCAATCTCCCCTTACTCAGGGGCTGGCTATCTTTTTATTTATTTTTTTAAAGATTATTTATTTGACAGAGCGAGATCACAAGTAGGCAGAGAGGCAGGCAGAGAGAGAGGGGAGGAAGCAGGCTCCCTGCTGAGCAGAGAGTTCAACCCGGGACTTGATCCCAGGACCCTGAGATCATGACCCGAGCCAAAGGCAGCGGATTAACCCACTGAGCCGCCCAGGGGCTGTCTATCTTGAATAAGCTGCTGCCCTTTGGAACTGCCTACCACTTGGCACTGAATTGAACCGTAGCTAGTGTTTACAATTCCATCCTCTCCCGACTCATCCCCAAGCCCTCTTGGAGGGAATTCTAGAGCCACAACACAGCATTCCTCCTTCTGCATAGAAAGAAGAATTGCCTGGTGAGACTGTCCAGAAACGCCACATGAGGATCATCTGCTCAGCCCTCAAGGATCCCCGATTTATCAGCTGCCCTGGCCAGTAGTGCTGTTTCTGACAGAGCCTGATCCATGACTTCCTGTCAGCCACCCAGAGAGTGGTTCCCGTATCCAGCATGTGAGACTGGCCATGGCTCAATCTGTCCTCTCTACCCATCCTTGGTATTCGGGTATCTGTCCCCAAACATTTGCTGGAATCCTTGCCAATGGGGGAACTTGAAGCCCAATAGCAAACTGCTCCTTCCCCATGGCATGGAACCAACTCTTGGGATGGGTGTCCAACCCTCAGAGAGGGAGACAGATGTATGGGCCATGAGACCATACCCACTCTTATGGGTCACCCTGGGAAAAAACAGGCATTGTGACCCTCAGCCTGAGCATGCTTTCAAATAATCCCTCTCTATTGCACCACCAGGATCCCGCATTGCAGGGCTGGTATGCCCTAGGCCCAAATCCTAACCCTTGGTGGGAATCTCTTGGCACCCAGACCCAGAGCCAATATCCAAAATCCCTGTTTTGGGGGCACCCCTAAGATGGAAAACAGCCCTCTCCCCTTCCCTGAGAAAACCACCAAACTATTGGGAGCTGCCAGGATCCTTAAGGAAGAAAAATCTCCCATGGACCCATGAGACCACACCTGCATTCTGAGGCCATCCAAACACACAATGCAGATAGGAAAGCCTGTGCTACTTCCTTCCAGTTACCCTAATTACAGTTCCTGGTGAGCTCTCCTCCAGGTATACGCATTGGGCCTGTGATCACTTCAGCACTAAGCCTATCCCGAGTTTGAGTTTGCAGTCCACTCTCCCAAAACCATGGCTCATATGGGGTTTTTGTAGTCATACCACAGGACTGTGCCTGCCATCCCCAAGGAAAATTTGCCTGTCCCAGTTTCCCAAACCGTCTAGATTAGGAGAAACCTCAAAGTCGCCTGGGCCCCCAACCATATTGGAAGATGTTCTGTATGCAGATGCACACTCTGAAGTATCCTGATCACCTACGTCCGGCAGACACCAAAGTCAATGGTCCTGAGTCAGAAGATTGAACCTGAAATGCCCCTAGGACGTCACTGGAATCCTAGATTAGGTTTACAGGTAGTGTCCTAGGAGGCTTGTTCTGGAATACCAACTTATGATATTACATGATATAACAAGAACATCTCCTGTCCCCAGAAAGAAAACGTGCTCTTTGACCTCTGTCAAACCCTCTGGGTAGTAGAATCCTGCTTGGCCCCTTAGCACCAGGACATTCTAAGTGTTCCTTGGTAAAAAACCAACATTGTAACCCATCTGAAAGAGAGTCCATGTTGACTCATTGCCCTTGGTACTTTGCACCAGAGCCAGAAGAACAAACCTGACATGTTCCTCAGCTGCAATGGAGAATGGAGGTTTGCTTTCCAGGTATCCATGCGGTAGTGCTCTGCTACCCAAACTTTCCACATGAGGGAACCTAGAACAAACAAACCAGACTCCACATGTCCAGTAGAAGGAAACCTTGCTATTTCGAGCATCTCACAAGCCTCAGCATGGGAACTCCTCCAAGCCTTCTAGACACAAACCCTCCACTTGTTGGCCATTATAGACACAAACTTCTGTGTGAGCAAACATCTGACATCCTCCCTTACTCAGGTGCTGGATATCTTGAATCCAACACTGCACATTGGAACTGCCTTTTGCTTGGCACTGAATTTAACAATAACTGGTGTTTGCAATACCATCCTCACCTACTGGTCCACAAGCCCTCTTGATAGGGAAATCTGAAGCCACAAAACAGCATTCTGCCTTTCCCATAGAAAGACGAAGTTCTTGGTGAGTCTGCCCAGAAACCCCACATGAGGATCAATCTGCTCCTCCCCTGAGGGAACCTCGATTTATAGACTGCCCTGGCCACTAGTGCTGTGTCTGTCAGTGACTGAGCCCCGACCTCGTGACAGCCGTCAAGAGAGAGGTGCCCATATCCAGCATGTGAGACCGGCCATGGCCAAAGGCTATCATCTCTACCTATCTTTGGTATTCAGGCATCTGTCCCCAGATATTTTCTGGAATCCCTGCCTTTGAGGAAACCTGAAGCACAATAGAGAACTCCTCCTTCCACATGGCAGGACACCTGGCTGTTGTGATTATTGTCCAAACCTCAAAGTGGGAGCCAGCTGCATGGTCAATGAGACCACACCCACTTCTCAGAGCCACCCTGGGCACAAACAGGCATTGTGACGCCCAATCTGAGCATGCTATCAAACAAGCCCTCTCAGTTGCACCACCAGGATACCACATTGCAGGCCTGGTATGCCCCTAGACCCCAATCCTAACACTTGGTGGGATTTTCTAGGCGCCCAGACCCAGAGTTCGTCTCTGGAATCCCTGTTTTGGGACACCCCTAAGATGAAAAACAGCACTCTTTCCTCTCCAGAAAAAGCCACCAAACTATTGGGAACTACCAGGATCCTTAGAAAAGAAAAATCTCCCGTGGACACATGAGACAACACCTGCATTCCGAGGCCATCGTGGAACACAATCCAGATATAAAAGCCTGTGCTACCACCTAGAGTCACCCTAATTACAATTCCTGATCATCTGCACTCTAGGTCTACGCACTGAGCTTGTGAACGTATTGCCACTAACCCTAATACAAGTTTTTGTTTGCAGACTTCTCTCTCAAAACCATGGCTCACATGCCCTCCAGGACCTGGTCTATGGAGCCAGACCACAATACTGTGACTGCCATCCCCAAGGAAACGTTGGTCATTTCATTTGCCAAACCCCTCCAGATTAGGAGAATCCTGCAAGGCCCCTAGGCCACCCCATTATTGGCAGCCACTCTAAATGCAAATGTGCAGTCTGAAACACCCTGATTACATACATCCAGGCATACCCCCAAGTCATTGGTCCCGAGTATGAAGATTGAACATGACATGCCCCTATGACCTCATTGGAACTCCAATTAGGTTCAGGCACCTTTCCTCAGAGGCCTGTTCTGGAATACCAACTTATGAATATAACATGTGGTCCCTGAGCCATACAACAGAACAACTCCTTTCCCCAAAAGGAAATCGTGCCCTTGGACCTGTGTGAAACACTCAGGGTAGGAGAAACCTGCATGGTACCTTATCCACCAGTACATTCTAAGATCTCCCTGATAACAGATCAGCATTGCGACCCATGGGCAGGAGATACCAAGTCAACTCAAGGCCTTGGAAATTCACCCAAGAGCCATCGGAACGAAGCTGCCATATTCTTCATCTGCAATGGTCAATTGTGGTGTGCTTTCCAGGCATCCATGCAGGAGAGTTCTGCTACCCAAACATTCCACATGGGGGACACCGGAGCAACCAAACTAGACTCCACCTGTCCAGTATAACTACATCTTGGTATTTGGAGCATCTCAAAGGCCTCAGTGTGGGAAATCCTCTGTGGCCTTTTTTTTTTTTTTTTTAAGATTTTATTTATTTATTTATTTGACAGAGAGAAATCACAAGTAGATGGAGAGGCAGGCAGAGAGAGAGAGGGAAGCAGGCTCCCTGCTGAGCAGAGAGCCCGATGCGGGACTCGATCCCAGGATCCTGAGATCATGACCTGAGCCGAAGGCAGCGGCCCAACCCACTGAGTCACCCAGGCGTCCCCTCTGTGGCCTTTTGACGCCACCTCTCCATTGCTGGTCATCATAACCACAAACTCCAGTGTGAGCAAACATTTTTCATCCATCCTAACTCAGGTGCTGGATGTCTCAAATAAGCTGCTGCACAATGGAACTGTCTTGCACTTGGCACTGAATTTTACTGTAGCTTGTGTTTACAATTTCATTCGGACATGAAAGGTCTCCAAGTGCTCTTGATAGGGAATACTGGAGCCACACTGCAGCATTCTACCTTCTCCATAGAAATAAAAAGTGCCTGGTGAGTGTGCCAAAAACCCCACATGAGGATCAAACTGCTCGACCCTTGAGGGTACCCCGATTTATAGACTGCCCTAGCCAGCAGTGCTGTGTCTGACAGCCTGAGCCCCGGCCTCCTGTCAGCCACCCAGAGAGTGGGGCCCATATCCAGCATCTGAGAAGGGCCATGGCCCAAGTCTGTCCTCTCTACCCTTCCTTGGTATTCAGGCTTAGGTCCCCAGACCTTATCTGGAATCCCAGCCAATGGGGGAACCTGAAGCACAATAGATAACTCCTTCTTACCCATGGCAGGAATCCTGTTAGGATGGGTGTCCATCCCTCAGTGTGGGAGCCAGCTACATGGCCAATGAGATCACACCCACTCCTGAGGGCCACCCTGGGCACAAACAGGTATTGTGACCCTCAGCCTGAGCATGCTTTCAAACAAGCCCTCTCAGTTGCACCAAAGGAATCCCACATTGCAAGCCTGGTAAGCACCTAGATCCAAATCCTAACTCTTGGTGGAATTTTATGGGCAGCAAGACCCAGAGATCATCTCTGGAATCCTATCCTGGGGCACCCCTAAGATGGAAAACAGCACTCTTCCCTTCCTGTAAAAGCCAACAAACTATTGGGAGCCAGCAGGATCTTTAGAGAGGAAAAACCTCCCATGGACCCATGAGAACACACCTGCATTCCAAGGCCATCCTGAACATACAATCCAGATAGAAAAGCCGGTGCTACCACCTTCCCATCACCCTATATACAGTTCCTGATGAGCTGTCCTCCATGTCAACGCATTGGGCCTGCAACCATCATGCCACTAACCCTAACCCAAGTTTGTGTTTGCAGACTTCTCTCCCTAAGTAATGGCTCACATTAGCTCCAGGGTGTGGTCTCTGGAGAAACACCACAGGACTTTGCCTACCATCCACAAGGACTCTTTGCCCATCACAGTTACCCTAACCCTCCAGATTAGGAGAAACCTGCCCCTGAGCCACACCAATATTGGAGGCTACTCTGGATGCAAATGCATAGTTTGAAACACTCTGATAACCTATATTCAGGCATACACCCAAGTCAGTTGTTCTGAGTCAGAAGATTGAAATGGACATGCCACTAGGACCACACTGGAAGGTTAGATTAAGTTTTCAGGCACCTGTCCTCAGAGGACTGTTCTGGAATACCAACATAGGATACAACATGTGGTCCCTGAGCCAAACAACAGAACATCTCCTGTCCCCAGAAAGAAACCGTGTTCTTGGACCTATGCCAAATCCTCATGGTAGTAGAATCCTGCACAACACCTTAGCCACTGGCACATTTTAAAATCTCCCTGATAACAAACCAGCATTTTGGCCCATCTGCAAGAGATTCCATGTCAACTCAAGGCCTTGGTTCTTGGCCCCAGAGCCACCAGAATGAACCTGTCATGTTCCACAGCTGGAATGGTCTACGGAGATGTCATGTCCAGGCATCCAATGGCGGAGCTTTGCTGACCATACATTCCACATGGGGGACACTGGAGCATAAAAACAGACTACCCCTGTCCAGTAGAAGGAAAACTGGCTGTTTGGAGCATCTCACACGCATCAGCATGGGAAATCCTCCATGGCCTCTTGACGCCAGCCCTCCATTTCTCAGTCATCATAGACACAAACTCCAGTGTGAGCAAACATCTGACATCCGCCCTTACTCGGGTGCTGGATATCTCAAATAAGCCACTACACATTGGAACTGACCTGTAGCTGGTGTTTACAATTCCATCTGCACCCTACTTGTCCCCAAACCCTCCTGATAGGGAAATCTGGAGCCACAATGCAACATTCTGCCTGCCCCATAGAATGAAGGAGAGCCTGGTGAGTCTGCCCAGAAACACCACATGAGGATCATCTGCTTAGCCCTCGATGGAACCCAATTTATAGGCTGCCCTGGACACTAGTGCTGTGTCTGAAAGAGCCTGAGCCCAGACCTGGTGTCAGCCACCCAACAAGTGGGAACTGTATCCAGATATGAGACCAGGCATGGCCCAAGTCTGGCATCTCTACCCATCTTTTGTGTTCAGGCACCTGTCCCCAGAACATTGCTGGAATCCCTGCCAATGGGGGAGCCTGAAACACAATAGAGAACTCCTCCTTCCACATGGCAGTAAACCTGGCTGGTGGGATGTGTGTCCCACCCTCAGTGTGAGAGACAGCTGCATGAGCAATGAGACCACACCCACTCCTGAGGGGCGCCCTGGTCACAAACAGGCATTGTGACCCTCAGCCTGAGCATGCTTTCAAACAATCCCTCTCAGTTGCACCACCAGGATCCCACATTGAAGTCCTGGTATGCCACTAGGCCTAAATCCTAACATATGGTGGGAATTTCCTAGCACCCTGATCAGAACCCGTCTCTGGAATCCCTGTTTTGGGGCACCCATATGATGGAAAATAGCACTCTTCCCTTCCCTTAAACAGCCACCAAACTATAGAGAGCCACCAGGATCCTTAGAGGGTAAAAAACCTCCCATGGACCCATGAGACGACACCTGCATTCCAAGGACTTCCTGGACACACAATCCAGATAAAAAAGCCTGTGCTACAACCTTCCAGTCACCCTAAATACAGTTCCTGACGAAGAATTTGTATTCCCGAATTTGTGTTTGCAAAAGTTTCTCCAAAAATCATGGCTCACAGGCCCTCCAGAATGAGGTCTCTGGATCTACACTACAGTACTGTGCCTGCCATCCTCAAGGAAACTGTGTTTATCACATTCGCCCAAATCTTCCAGATTAGGAGAAACCTGAAAGGCCCCTGAGCCCACCCCAATATTGGAAGACACTCTGGATGCAGATGCGCAGTCTGAAACACAATGGTCACCTACATCCATGCAGACAGCCAAGTCAATGGTCCTGTCTTAGAAGATTGAAACTGACATGTCCTTGGGACATCATTGGAACCCCAGATTGGGTTTTCAGGCATCTGTCCTC
>NC_081568.1:160445259-160455486 GCF_022355385.1 Mustela nigripes
GAGGAGAGCTCACCAGGAACTGTAATTAGGGTAACTGGAAGGAAGTATCATAGGCTTTCCTATCTGCATTGTGTGTTTGGATGGCCTCAGAATGCAGGTGTGGTCTCATGGGTCCATGGGAGATTTTTCTTCTTTAAGGATCCTGGCAGCTCCCAATAGTTTGGTGGTTTTATCGGGGAAGGGGAGAGTGCTGTTTTCCATCTTAGGGGAGCCCCCAAAACAGGGATTTTGGATATTGGCTCTGGGTCTGGGTGCCAAGAGATTCCCACCAAGGGTTAGGATTTGGGCCTAGGGGCATACCAGCCCTGCAATGCGGGATCCTGGTGGTGCAATAGAGAGGGATTATTTGAAAGCATGCTCAGGCTGAGGGTCACAATGCCTGTTTTTTCCCAGGGTGACCCATAAGAGTGGGTATGGTCTCATGGCCCATACATCTGTCTCCCTCTCTGAGGGTTGGACACCCATCCCAAGAGCTAGGTTCCATGCCATGGGGAAGGAGCAGTTTGCTATTGGGCTTCAAGTTCCCCCATTGGCAAGGATTCCAGCAAATGTTTGGGGTCAGATACCCGAATACCAAGGATGGGTAGAGAGGACGGATTGAGCCATGGCCAGTCTCACATGCTGGATACGGGAACCACTCTCTGGGTGGCTGACAGGAAGTCATGGATCAGGCTCTGTCAGAAACAGCACTACTGGCCAGGGCAGCTGATAAATCGGGGATCCTTGAGGGCTGAGCAGATGATCCTCATGTGGCGTTTCTGGACAGTCTCACCAGGCAATTCTTCTTTCTATGCAGAAGTAGGAATGCTGTGTTGTGGCTCCAGAATTCCCTTCAAGAGGGCTTGGGGACAAGTCGGGTTAGGATGGAATTGTAAACACTAGCTACGGTTCAATTCAGTGCCAAGTGGTAGGCAGTTCCAAAGGGCAGCAGCTTCTTCAAGATAGACAGCCCCTGGGCGCCTGGGTGGCTCAGTGGATTAAGCCTCTGCCTTTGGCTCAGGTCATGATCTCAGGGTCCTGGGATCGAGTCCCGGGTCGGGCTCTCTGCTCAGCAGGGAGCCTGCTTCCTCCCCTCTCTCTCTGCCTGCCTCTCTGCCTACTTGTGATCTCGCTCTGTCAAATAAATAAATAAAATCTTTAAAAAATAAATAAAATGATAGCCAGCCCCTGAGTAAGGGGGGATTTCAGATATTTGATCACACTGGAGTTTGTGTCTACTATGTCCGACAAATGGAGGGGTGGTGTCAAGAGGCTATGAAGAATTTCCCACGTTTGCAGAGAATGCTCGTGAGAATTGGCCGGAAAAAGCCCGGCGAAGTCGCTTTGGACACTGCATGACTGCAGGGACGCCCCCCCCCCCCCCCGGGGCGTGGCCAGGCATTGTGAGTGCCCTCACCCGAACCACGCCAAGAGGCACTTCGCCAGACCGAACGCACCGAGGCCAACGCCTGCGGATCGTCGGCCAGCAGTGGTCCCATTCCTGGTGCTATACCAAAGGGTCGGGCCCATAACGAAGCCAGGGCTCGAACGCTTGCTTGCTTCCCCAGCCTTCTGCTTCCGGGGTCCTTTATCTCGTGGCCTCCATATTGGGAACCCTGAGTCCCGCAGCCATGCATCTCCCAACCATGCAGACGCAAACAGCGCCTTCCGGCGCTTTGGACAACCCTCGGAGTGAGATAAACCTGCGGGCCCAAAATGAGGTCATCCCCATTCTTGGGGGACCCACCTTCCCGAAAGACGGATGCGCACGCTCAGCCGCCAACCGTTTTTCAACTCTGCTCCCGGACGCTCCACTGTGCCGGCGCCCCCGGTTTGGCCGCGTCTTTTCCGCGGAATTTCCGGGCAGCCACAACATGCCCTGGGCAAGAAAGGGTCCTGGGCCATGGAGAGCAGGGCGGTCCGCAGGGCTACCCAACGCCGGACAATTCTCACGAGCGTTCTGCCCAAACCGATCCTGGTTTGGGCAGAATGCTCGTGAGAATTGGCGGGAAAACGCCCGGTGAAGTCTCTTCGGGTGACGCACGTCTGCAGGGCCGCCAACCCGAGGCTTCGCCGGGCATTGTGAGTGCCCGCACCTGAACCCCGCCAAGAGGCACGCTGCAAGATGGAAAATGGCGAAGCCAACGCCTGCAGATGCTCTGCCTGCGTGGGTCCCGTCCCTGGTGCTATACCATGGGGCCGGGCCCATCACGAAACCCGGGTTCCAACGCACACACGCTTCAACAGCCTTCTGCTTCTGGGGTCCTGTCCCTCCTGGCCTCCATATCGGGAACCCTGAGTCCCGCAGCCACACATCTCCCAACCACGCAGGCGCCAACAGCGCCTCCTGGCACTTCAGACAACCCTTGGAGTGATAGAAACCTACCTGCCCAAAATGAGGTCATCCCCATCCTTGGGCGCCCCATCTTCACGAAAGACGGAGGCGCACGCCCCGCCACCATCCGTCCTGCAGCTCTGCTCCCGGAACGCTCCACTGCGCCGGCGCCACCGGGTGGGCCGCGTCTACCGCGTGCGATTTCCGGGTGGCCACAACAAGGCCTTGGCGAGAATGGGCCCTGGGCCCTGGAGAGCAGGGAAGTCCGCAGGGCTGCCCAACACCGGCCTATTCTCACGAGCGTTCTGCCCAAACCGATCCCGGTTTGATCAGAACGCTCGTGAGAATTGGCCGGAAAATGCCCGGCGAAGTCAACTCGGGTGCCGCACGTCTGCAAGGTCCCCCCACGGCGCCTGGCCGGACATTGTGAGTGCCCTCACCCGAACCCCGCCAAGAGACACTCAGCGATATGGACTGCAGCAATGCAAACGCCTGTGGATACTCAGCCTGCGATGATCCCATCCCTGGCGCAAAACCATGTGTCCGGGCCCATCACGAAGCCCGGGCTCAAACGCTCGCTCGCTTCCCCAGCCTTCTGCTTCCAGGGTTTTGTTCCTCGTGGACTCCATATCGGGAACCCTGAGTCCCGCAGCCACGCATCTCCCAACCACGAATGTGCCAACAGCAACTCCCGGCGCTTTGGAAAACCCTCGGAGTGAGATAAACATTCATGCCCAAAATGAGGTCAACCCCATCCTTGGGCGCCCCATCTTCCCGAAAGATGGAGGTGAACGGCCGGCTGCCATCCGTTCTTCAAATCTGCTCCTAGAACGCTCCACTACGCCGGCGCTCACGGGTGGGCCGCGTATTTTCCGTGCGATTTCCGGGTGGCCGCAACATGCCCTGGGCGAGAAAGGGCCCTGGGCCCTGGAGAGCAGGATGGTCCACAGGGCCGCCCAATGCCAGCCAATTCTCACGAGCGTTCTGCCCAAACCGATCCCGGTTTGGGCAGAACGCTCGTGATAATTGGCCGGAAAACGCCTGGCGAAGACACCACGGGCGCCACATGTCTGCAGGGCTGCCCCCCGGGGCCTGGCTGGGCATTGTGTGTGCCCGCTCCTGCACCCCACAAAGAGGCATTCCGTGAGATGGACTGGGGCGAGGACAATGCCTGCGGATCCTCGGCCTGTGGGGGTCCCGTCCCTGGCGCTATACCATGTGTCCAAGCCCATCACGAAGCCCGGGCTCGAACGCTCGCTTGCTTCCCAGCCTTCTGCTTCCAGGGTCCTGATCCTCTTGGCCTCCATATCGGGAACCCTGAGTCCCGCAGCCACGCATCTCCCAACCACGAAGACGCCAACAGCGACTCCCGGCACTTCGGAAAACACTCGGAGTGAGATAAACATTTGTGCCAAAATGAGGTCAACCCCATCCTTGGGCGCCCCATCATCCGGAAAGACGGAGGTGCACGCACGGCCGCCATCCATCCTTCAACTCTGCTCCCGCAACACTCCACTGCTCCAGCGCCCCCGGGAGGGCCGCATATTTTCCGTGTGATTTCTGGGTGGCCGCAACATGCCCTGGGCAAGAAAGACCCTGGGCCCTGAAGAGCAGGTTGGTCCCCAGGGCTGCCAAACACAGGCCAATTCTCACGAGTGTTCTGCCCAATCCGATCCCGGTTTGGGCAGAACGTTCATGAGAATTGGCCGGAAAACGCCTGGCGAAGTCACCTCGGGTGGCGCACGTCTTCAGGGCCGCACCCCGGGGCCCGGGGCCGGGCTTTGTGAGTGCCCGCCCCCGAACCCCGAAAAGAGGCACTCCGTTGGATGGACTTTGGTGAGGACAACGCCTGCGGAACCTCGGCCTGCGGGGGTCCCGTCCCTGGCGCTATATAATGTGTCTGGGCCCATCACGAAGCCCAAGCTCAAACGCTTGCTGGCTTACCCAGCCTTCTGCTTCCCGGGTCCTGTTCCTCGTGGCCTCCATATCGGGAACCCTGAGTCCCGCAGCCACGCATCTCCCAACCACGCAGGCGACAACGGCGACTCACGGCGCTTCGGACAACCCTAGGAGTGAGAGAAACCTGCATGCCCAAAAGGAGGTCATCCCCATTCTTGGGCGCCCTATCTTCCCGAAAGTCGGAGGCGCACTCCAGGCCGCCAAACGTCCTTCAACTCTGCTCCCGTTATGCTCCACCTCACCGGCGCCCCCGGGTGGGCCGCGTCTTTTCCGTGCGATTTCCGGGTGGCCGCAACATGCCCTGGGCGAGAAAGGGCCCTGGGCCCTGGAGAGCAGGGTGGTCCGCAGGGCTGCACAACACCGGCCAATTCTCACGTGCGTTCTGCCCAAACCGATCTCAGTTTGGGTAGAACGCTCGTGAGAATTGGCCGGAAAAGGCCCGGCGAAGACTCCTCGGGTGCCGCACTTCTGCAGGGCCGCCCCCCCGGGGGCTGGCCGGGCTTTGTGAGTGCCCGCACCCAAATCTCGCCAAGAGGCACTCCCCGAGACCGACTGCGGTGAGGCCAACGCCTTCGGATCCTCGGCCTGCGGGGATCCCATCACTGGTGCTATCCCATGGGTCTGGGCCCCTCACGAAGCCCGGGCTCGATAGCTTGCTCACTACCCCGGCCTTCTGCTTCCAGCGTCCTGTCCCTCATGTCCTCCATACCGGGAACCCTGAGTCCCGCAGCCACGCACCTCCCAACCACGCAGGCGCCAACTGCCACTTCCGGCGCTTTGGACAACCCTCGGAGTGATATAAACCTGCGTGCCCAAAATGAGGTCATCACCATCCTTGGGCATCCCATCTTCCTTAAAGACGTAGGCGCATGCCAAGCCGACAACCATCCTTCAACTCTGCTCCCGGATCGCTCCACTGAGCCGGCGCCCCAGTGTGGGCCGCGTCTTTTCCGTGCGATTTCCGGGTGGCAGCAACATGCCCTGGGCGAGAAAGGGCCCTGGGCCATGGAGAGCAAGGCGGTCCGCAGGGCTGCACAACGCTGGCCAATTCTCACGAGCGTTCTGCCCAAACCGATCCCAGTTTGGGGAGAACGCTCGTGAGAATTGACCAGAAAACTCCCGGCAAAGTCTGTTCGGGTGCTGCACTTCTGCAGGGCCGCCCACCCGGGGCCTGGCTGGGCATTGTGAAGGCCAGCTCCCGATCCCCGCCAAGAGGTCCTGTCCCTCGTGGCTCTATATCGGGAACCCTGAGTCCCGCAGCCACGCATCTCCCAACCTCGCAGGCCCCAACAACGCCTTCCGGCTCTTCGGAAAACCCTCGGAGTGAGATAAACGTGTGTGCCCAAAATGAAGTCATCCCCATTATTGGGCGCCCCATCTTCCCGAAAGACAGAGGCGCATGCACGGCCGCCATCTGTCCCTCAAATCTGCTGCCAGAACGCTCCACTGCGCCGGGGGCCACATGTGGGCCGCTTCTTTTCTGTGTGATTTCCCGGCGGCCGCAACATGCCGGGGCGACAAAGGGCCCTGGGCGATGGAGAGCAGGGCGGTCCGAAGGGCCGCCCAATGCCGTCCAATCCTCACGAGCGTTCTGCCCAAACCGATCTCGATTTGGGTAGAATGCTCGTGAGAATTGGCCAGAAAACGCCTGGCAAAGACTCCTCAGGCGCTGCATTTCTGCAGGGCCGCGCACCCGGGGCCTGTCCGGGCTTTGTGATTGCCCGCACCCAATCTCCGCCAATAGGCACTGCGCGAGACCAACTGCGGCGAGGCGAGAGCCTGCGCAGCCTCGGCCTTCGGGGGTCCCATCCCTGGCGCTATACCATGGGGCCGGGCCCATCACAAAGACCGGGATCAATCACTCGCTCGCTTCCCCAGCCTTCTGCTTCCGGGGTCCTGTCCCTCGTGGCTTCAATATCGGGAAGCCCGAGACCTGCAGCCACGCATCTCCCAACCACGCAGGCTTCAACGGCGCCTTCTGTCGCTTCAGACAACCGTCGGTGTGAGATAAACCTGCGTGCCCAAAATGAGGTCATCCCCATCTTTCGGCGCCCCATCTTCCCGAAAGACGGAGGCGCACACCAGGCCGCCACCCGTACTTCAACTCTGCTCCCGGAACGCTCCACTGCACTGCGCCCCCGGGTGGGACGCGTCTTTTCCGTGCAATTTCCGGGCGGCTGCAACATGTCCGTGGCGAAAAACGGCCCTGGGTCATGGAGAGCAGGGCGGTCCACAGGGCTGACCAACGCTGGCCAATTCTCATGAGCATTCTTCCCAAACCGATCTCAGTTTGGGTAGAACGCTCGTGAGAATTGGCCGGAAAAGGCCCGGCGAAGACTTTGACTCCTCGGGCGCCGCACTTCTGCAGGGCCGCCCCCCCCCCCCCCGGGGGGCTGGCCGGGCTTTGTGAGTGCCCGCACCCAAATCCCGCCAAGAGGCACTCCCCGAGACCGACTGCGGTGAGCCCAACGCCTTCGGATCCTCGGCCTGCGGGGGTCCCATCCCTGGTGCTATCCCATGGGTCCAGGCCCCTCACGAAGCTCGGGCTTGATAGCTTGCTCACTACCCCGGCCTTCTGCTTCCAGCGTCCTGTCCCTCACGTCCTCCATATCAGGAACCCTGAGTCCCGCAGCCACGCACCTCCCAACCATGCAGGCGCCAACGGCGACTTCCGGCGCTTTGGACAACCCTCGGAGTGAGATAAACCTGCGTGCCCAAAATAAGGTCATCCCCATTCGTGGGCGCCCCAACTTCCCGAAAGACGGAGGCGCACGCCCTGCCGCCACAGGTCATTCAACTCTGCTCCCGGAACGCTCCACTGCGCCTGCGCCCCCGGGTGGGCCGCATCTTTCCCTTGCTATTTCCAGGCGGCCTCAACATGCCCTGGGCGAGAAAGGGCCCTGGGACATGGACAGTAGGGCAGTCCGCAGGGTTGCACAACGCCGGCCAATTCTCACGAGTGTTCTGTCCAAACGTATCCCAGTTTGGGCAGAACGGTCCTGAGAATTGGTCGCAAAACGCCTGGCGAAGTCTCTTTGGGAGCTTCACGTTGCAGGGTTGCCCCCCTCCCAGGGCCTGGCCGGGCATTGTGAGTGCCAGCACCCGGACCCCGCCAAGAGGCACTCCGCGAAATGGACTGCGAATAGGCAAACGCCTGCTGATCCTCGGCCTGCGGGGGTCGCATCCCTGGCGCAATACCATGGGGCCGGCCCCATCACGAAGCCCGGGATCAAACACTTGCTTGCTTCCCCAGCCTTCTATCCGGGGTCTTGTCCCTCATGGCCTCCATATCGGGAACCCTGAGTCCCGCAGCCACGCAACACCCAACCACGCAGGCGCCAACGGCACCTTCCAGCGGTTCGGACAACCCTCTGAGTGAGATAAATCTCTGTGCCCAAAATGAGGTCATCCCCATCCTTGGGCGCCCCATCCTCCCGAAAGACGGAGGCACACGCCCGGCCGCCACCCGTCCTTCAAATCTGCTCCCGGAACGCTCCACTGCGCCAGCGCCCCGAGGTGGGCTGCGTCTTTCCCGTGCGATTTCCGGGTTGCCGCAACATGCCCTGGGTGAGACAGGGCCCTGGGCCATGGAGAAAAGGGCGTCCCGCAGGGCATCTTAACGGTGGGCAATTCTCACCAGCGTTCCACCCAAAACGATTCCAGTTTGTGCGGAACGCTCGTGAAAACTGGCCGGAAAAGGCCCAGCGAAGGGTCTTCGGGAGCCTCACGTCTTCAGGGCCCTCCCCCCCGGGGTCCTGGCCAGGCGTTGTGAGTGCCCACACCCGAACCCCGCCAAGAGGCACTCTGGGAGATGGGTTGCGGCAAGGCCAGCGCCTGCGGATTCTCGGCCTGTGGGGGTCCTATCCCTGGCTCTATACCATGGGGCCGGGCCCGTCACGAAGCCCGGGTTCGAACACTCGCTTGCTTCCCCAGCCTTCTGCTTCCGGGGTCCTGTCCCTCGTGGCCTCCATATCGGGAACCCTGAGTCCCACAGCCACGCATCTCCCAACCACGCATACGCCAACGGTGCCCCCCGGAGCTTCGGACAACCCTCGGAGTGAGATAAACCTGTGTGCCCAAAATGAGGTCATCCCCATCCTTGGGCATCCCATCTTCCCAAAAGACGGAGGCACACGCCCGGCCACCACCAGTCATTCAGCTCTGCTCTCGGAAGGTTCCTTTCGCCCGCGCCCTGGGGTGGGGCGCTTCTTTTCCCTGCGATTTCCGGGCGGCCGCAACATGCCCTGGGAGATAAAGAGCCTTGGGCATAGGAGAGCAGGGCGGTCACCAGGGCTGCCCAACGCCGGCCAATTCTCACGAGCGTTCTGACCAAACTGATCCCGGTTTGGGCAGAACGCTCGTGAGAATTGACCGGAAAACGCCCGGCGAAATCTCTTCCTGCGCTGCACATCTGCAGGGCCGCCCCGCCCGGGGCCTGGCTGGGCTTTGTGAGTGCCCGCACCCAACCACTCCAAGAGGCACTCCGCGAGCCGGGCTGTGGTGAGGGCAACGCCTACGTTCCTCAGCCTGCGGGGGTCCCTTCCCTGGCGATATACCATGGGGGCGTGCCTGTCACGAAGCCTGGGCTCGAACGCTCACTCGCTCCCCCAGCCTTCTGCTTCCAGAGTCCTGTCCCTCGTGGCCTCCATATCGGGAGCCCTGTTCCCGCAGCCACTCATCTCCCAACCACGCAGGCGCCAACGGCGCCCCGGGCACTTCAGACAACCCTCAGAGTGAGATAAACCTGCGTGCCCAAAATGAGGTCATCCCCATCTTGGGCGCCCCATATTCCCGAACGACGGAGGCGCATGTCCTTCAAATCTGCTCCCGGAATGCTCCACTGCGCTGGCGGCCCCGGTTGGGCTGCATCTCTTCCGTGCAATTTCCGGGCGACCGCAACATGTCCTGGGGGAGAAAGGGGCCTGGGCCATGGAGAGCAGGGTGGTCTGCAGGCCCGCCCAACTCCGGCCAATTCTCACGAGTTCTCTGCCCAAACCGATCCCCGTTTGGGCAGAACGCTTGTGAGAATTGGCAGGAAAACATCCAGTGAAATCGCTTTGGGCGTCCCGGTCTGCAGGGCCGCCCCCTGTGCCTGGCACAGCAACACGAGCAGTTGCCTCCGAACCTCGCCAGAGAGCCAACCATGGGCATGCTTCAGCAAGGCCTAAGCCTCCTGCTCCTCAGCCTCTGAGGGTCCCCTCCCTGGCGCTGTCAAGGCTGCCACGAGGCCCGGGCACAAACCCTCGCCTGCTTCCTTAGACTTTCGTTTCCACGGTCCTGTCCCATGGGGCCACCAACTGGGGAACATTGAGGGTACGAGACGCCTCCCCCGTCGCCATGCCCGCTTCATCACAATTGGTGCCTTTTGGCGCTTGCGCCAATTTCAGAGGGAGAGAAACCTCCTGCCCACACTGAGATCAGCCCCATCCTTGGGCGTCCCTTTCCTGGATGAAAAGTCATAGGCAGACGCCCGGCCACAACCCATCCCTCAACACTTCTCCTGGAACCCTCCCCTGAGCAAGGGTACCCGGGTGCGCTGCATAGTATAGGTACGTTTTTCGGGCGGTTGTGTCATGCCCTGAGCGAGAAAGGGCCCTCAGCCACTGGGAGTAGGGTGGTCCGCAGAGCAGCCCCATGCTGGCCAATTCTCAGGAGCGTTCTGCCCAAACTGGGATCAGTTTAGGCAGAATGCTCGTGAGAATTGGCTGTAACATTCCGGCGAACTGGCTTCAGGTGCAGCACGTCTGCAGGGCCACCCCCTGGTCCTGGCCTGGCATGGCAAGCTGTCCTGTCTGAAACATGCCAGAAAGCCATCCAGTAGTCAGTCTGTGGTGAAGCTATCGCCTCCTGCTCCTCATCCTCCGAGCATCCCATCCCTGATACTGTCCGTTGGGGCTCGGCCTGAGCAGAGGCCTGGACAAGAACCCTGGCCTGCTTCCTCAGTCTTCCATTTC
>NC_081568.1:160458486-160463201 GCF_022355385.1 Mustela nigripes
GAAATCTGCATGTCCCCCAACCATCAGCAGTCCCCAGCCATAAAGCCAGATTCCACCACAGGGCTGGAGAAATGGCCTCAACTCAGCCCTGAGAGGAGTCAGACTCAGTGCTGCCAGATTGGGCCTGTAATGCCGCAGGCCCTAATCCTTACCCTAGGCGTGTTGTACAGAGGGTAAGCACCAAAGTCCTGCATATTGCAGATGCCTGAGACTCATGCAGGCACTCCGCTGGCCACCTAGGGAGAAATGGTGCCATTTAGAGCTGCACAGAAACCTCAGAGCAGGAGAAACATGCATACACTCAGAGGGCAATACCAGCATCTAAGCCCCATGGACCCAAAACCTCAAGACTGATCTGCCGCCTGATGCCCGCCCTCAGCTCAGCCCTTCAGGGAGCCCTCCTTAGTTCTGAGAGATCAGTCATGCCATCTCTCTAGGCCCCAACCCTAACCCTAGGTTGGGTTTTCAGGCTTCCATCCCAAGATGCCCGGCCTCCAAGCCCTCCAGACTGGGGACTCTGGAGCCACATCACAGCATTCAGCAATGCCTTCCATAAGTTAACCATGCCCTATGGATCTGCACAAAACTCTCAGTTTAGGAGAAACCTGCATAGTCCCCAAGGCCACCCCCATTTATGGAGGTCATCCCTGGATAGTGATTCACATTCGGACACAGAGTTTGAGCCTCGTCCTCCAGTCAGCCACCCAAGTAGCTGGTCCCAGAGCCAGAAGATTAGACCTTTCATGCCACTAGTCCTATCCTTACCCTAGCTTCTGTTTTCAGGCATCTGTCCCCAAGGCCTGGTCTCAAATACGTCCACATGTGGGACCCCTTAGCCATAAAACAGAACTCCTCCTGTTCCCCAGGAGGAAACCTTCCTATTTGGAGTTGTGCAGAACCCTCAGAGTAGGGAAACCTACATAGCTCCTGAGGCCACCCCCACTTTCAGAGGCTGTTCTGGACACAAACCCGCATTGTGACCCTCAGCCTAATCCTGGTTGTCAACTCATCCCTCTGAGGAGCTCGCCTGAAAGCCAACATATCTGGCCTGCCAATGCCCTAGGCCCTAAGCCAGCAATAGGCTTGGTTTTCCGGCATCCATACCTGGAAACCTGCACTCGAATCCCTCAACATGATGTACCCCTGATCCAGAAAACACGGCTCCTCCTGTCCCCCAGAAGGAAATCTTTCTATTTGGAGCTGTGCAAACTCCCTGGAGCAGGAGAAACATCCATGGCCCCATGAGGCCAGCCCCAGTATTTGGTGTCCCTCATGGACATCAACTCCCGCCTGAGTGACCACCTGACACTCACCTTAAGTTGAAATCCCGGGAGCTCTTCTCAGCATCTGCATTTCAGGCCTGCCATGCCCTAGTCCTTAACCCTAAACCTAGGTTGGGTATTCAGACTTTTATCCCAAGAGTTTTTCCCAAAAGCTCTCCAGATTTGGGACCCTGGAGAAACACCACAGGACTCTGCCTGCCATGCAGAAGGATACCATGTCCTATGGAGTTGCACAGAAACTCCTGTTTAGGAGAAAGCTGCAAGGCTCTCAATTCCAACCCTTGATTTTAAGCCAACCTGGACACTAACGTGCAGTCTGGCACAGCCTGTGCTCCTCAAATTATCCTCTTGGGTATCTCACCTCAGAGACAGCAGATCAGGTCTGCCATACCTCTAGGCTGCAATTCTAACTCCAGGGTTTTCAGGGGTCCATGGGGTTTTTAGGCATCCATACCCAGTGCTCATCTCTCGAATACTTCCATACAGGGGACCGCTGAGACATAAACACTACTCCTTCTTTCCTCCAGAATGAAACCGTGCTATTTGGAACTACATAAAACCCACAGTACGGGAGAAATTTCCATGGCCCCATTTGGCCAGTTCTATATGGACATAAACTCAAGCCTGAGTGTCCACCTGACACGTGACCTAATTTCAGATCCCAGGGAGCTAACCTCAGCATCTACATATCAGGCCTGCCATCCCTAAGCCTTAACCCTATCCCTCGCTTGGATTTTTAGACTTCTTCCCCAGAGTCCTGATCCACAAGCCCTCCAGACTGGGGACTCTGAGCCACACCACAAGACTTTGCCTGCCCTTAAGAAGGAAACCCTGCCATATGAAGATGCACTGCCCCCAGATTAGGAGAAACATGCACTACCTCCAATTCCACCCCACATTTGTAGGCCACCACTGTCACTAATACAGTTTGGCACAGCCTGGGATGCGCCCATCAAATCAACCCTTTCTGTAGCTCACCCTAGAACCAGTAGATCAAGGCTGACATGACCATAGGCCTTACTTAACCCTAAGTTGGGAATTCAGTTATCCATACCCAGAGCCCTGTTCTCAGTATATCCACAAGGGGGATAATTGAGCCAGAATTCAGGACATATCCTGTCTCCCAGAATGAAACTTTGCTATTTGGAGCTACAAAACAAAAACAAAAACAAAAACAAAACAAAACAAAACAAAAAAACCTAGAGTGGCAGATTTCTCCAAGACCCCATTAACACAACCCCACATTCAGTGCCTTTCATGAACACAAACTATAGCCTGAGCAAACACCTGACATTCTCCCTAACTTCACATCCCAGGGGGCTCACCTCAGCATCTGAAGATCACGCCTGCCATGCCCAATGCCCAAACCCTAACCCTAGCATGTGTTTTCAGGCATCTGTCCCTAGAGGCCTAGTCTGCAATCCCTCCATATGGGAATGCCTGAACCACAAAACAGAGCTCGCCCTGCCCCCCCCAGAAGGAAACCTTACCATTTAGAGCTGTGTAAAACCCTCAGCGTAGGAGAAACCTACATGTCCCCTGAGGGCACACCCACATTCAGAGGCTGCCCTGGGCACAAATCCACATTGTGACTCTCAACCTAAGCCCAGTATTCAACTCATTCCCATGGGTAGCTCACCCCAGAGCAAGCATATCAGGTCTGCCATGCCTCTAGGCTCTAAATCTAAACCTCGGTTGGGTTTTCAGGCATCCATACCTAGCACGATGCTCTCAAATCCCTGAAATGTGGGACCCCCGAGTCATAAAACAGGACTCCTCTGTCCCCCAGGAGGAGACCTTGCTATTTGGAGCTGCACAGAACCCCCAGAGTGGGAGAAACATCCATGGCTTCATGAGGCCACCCTCACTTTCGGCGTCCCTCATGGACCCAAACAGCAGCCTAAGTGACTGCCGTCCATGCATCCTAACTGCACATCCTGTGCAGTTTGCCTCAGCTTCTGCAGACCGAGCCTTCCATGCCCTAGGACCTGACCTTCACCCTGGCTTTGGTTTTCAGACTTCCGTCCCCCGAGTCCTGGCCCACATGGCCTCCAGACCGGGGAGTCTGGAGCCACAAAACAGGACTCTGCCTGCCATCCAGAAGGAAACCATGCCCTATGGAGCTGCAAAAACCCCCCATATTAAAAGAAAACCGCACGGCTCCCGAGGCCACCCCCATTTACAGAGACCATCCCTGGACAATGATACGCATTCTGACACTCAGCTTGAGCACTGACCTCCACTCAGAGTCCCTGGTAGCTGGCCCCATAACCAGCCAATCAGATCTGCCATGCTCCTAAACCCTAAAGCTATTGGGTTTTCAAGCATTCATATTCAGATGGCTGGTCTCGAATCCATCCATATGGAGGACCACTGAGTCACAAAACAAAACTCCTCCTGCCATCCAGAAAGAAACCTTGCTATTTGGAGCTGTGTAAAACCCTCAGAGGAAAAGAAACCCGCATGGCTCCTGAGGGCACCCCCACTTTTGGAGACCATCCTGGACACAAAACCACACTGTGACCCTTATCTGAGCTGCTTTCCTTGGTAGCTCTCACCAGAACCAGCAGTTTGGGCCTTACATGTCCCTAGACCCTAAAGCTAACCCTCAGTTGGGTTTTCAGGCATCCATACCCAGAGAGCTGGTCTCGAATCCCTCCAAATGGTATATCCCTTGAGCCATAAAACAGGCTGCTCCTGTCCTCCAGAAGGAAACCTCGGTATTTGGAGCAGCACAAAATGCCCAGAGTGGGAGAATCCTTCATGGGTCCATGAGGCCAGCCCCACATTCGGTGGCCCTCATGTTCACAAACGCTACCCTGAGCAACCACCTGACGCTTGCCCCAACTCCAGGTCCTGAGGAGCTCATGTCAGCATGTACAGATCAGGCCTGCCATGCCCTAGGCCCTAACTCTCACCCTACCTTGAGTTTTCAGTCTTCCATCACCAGAGTCCTGGCTGACAAACCCTCGACATTGGGGTTTGTGTAGCAACACCACAGAACTTCTGCCTTCCCTCTTGAGGGAAACAAAGCCCAAAGGAGCTGCAAAAGCCCACAGATTAGGAAAAAACTGCACAAACTCTGAGAACACCCTCATCTATGGAGGCATCCCTTGATAGTAATGCACATTCTTACACTCAGCTTGAGACCTGACCTCCAGTCAGCCACCCAGGTAGCTGTCCCCAGAGCCAGCAGATCCTACCTGCCATGCCCCTCGGGCCTAATCCTAACCCTATCTTTGGTTATCAGGCATCTGTCCCTAGAGGCCTGGTCTCGATTCCCTCCATACAGGCGGCCCATGGGCCACAAAACAGAACTCCTCCTGCCCCCACAAAAGGAAACCTTGCTATTAGGAGCCATGTAAGTCCCTCAGAATAGAGGAATCCTGCATGACCCTGAGGTGACCTTCACATTCAGAGGCCGTACTGGAC
>NC_081568.1:160466201-160471519 GCF_022355385.1 Mustela nigripes
TCATGGCATCATTTATTTCCGTGATTCTGTTTTCATGGCTCTAAGCTGTTTGTTGAAGGCTTCCTCCTGATACTTTTTCTCTATCTGTTCATTCTCCAGATCACTAATTCTATCTTCTGTCTCAGTTACTTTAGGTTTGAGAGAATTTAGATTAGAGTGGAACTCATTGAGAACATTGCGAAGCTCATCCCTGGTAGTTTTCAGCTCTTCCCTAATATTGAAAACGTGATGTCTGGTCGTTTTTAGTTCGGTTCTAATCAATTCCTTCTGGTCACTCATGGCTTTCTCCAACCTAGCTATTGCTTGGATAATTGTTAGCCTGAATTCTCTTTCTGACACATTGTCTATGTTGATAGCCATTAGCTCTGTTGCCGAAGGTCCATTTTTTGTATTTTTCTTCTGTTGGGCATTCCTCCTCCTAGTCATTTTGGTGAGAGATGGCTGAATGGGTGTAGCTGAATGTATCGACAGTGGTGCAGTCAAGGTGCACCCTGGAACGCTTCTGATCAATCAGAGTTACCCACCCAAATGAGAGGAAAAAGAAAAGGAACAGAAAAAAGAGAGAGGGAGAGAGACAAGAATGAAAGGTGAGATAAAAGAGAAGTTTCAGCCCAAATGGTTCCAAGGTAAGATTTATGAAGTTTACAAACAAAAACAGACAAACAAAAAGACTGACAAAAGTATATGAGAAAAGAAAATATATATATATATTTGCATATATATATGCAAATAACGGAATAACCTCATCAGAAAGAACCCCGAGTGTAAGATTTATATACTATCAGGACAAACACAAAAACACAGATATAGGGGCGCCTGGGTGGCTCAGTGGGTTAAGCCGCTGCCTTCGGCTCAGGTCATGATCTCAGGGTCCTGGGATTGAGTCCCGCATCGGGCTCTCTGCTCAACAGGGAGCCTGCTTCCTCCTCTCTCTCTCTCTGCCTGCCTCTCTGCATACTTGTGATCTCTCTCTGTCAAATATATAAATTAAAAAAAAACACAGAAATACTGGTGGAAGAAAATGATTTTAGAGTGGTTGTAAATTCTCAGTGTGGGTGAGGAAGGTTTTGTTGTTGTTGTTGTTGTTGTTGTTTTCCAGATGTATCTTGATATATTTGTTAAAGACTCCACTTTCCTAAGATAAAGGGGGATTAGGAATTATTTTACCTATAGTGGTGGCATTGATTGGGGAAAGGGGATTACCTTGAAGTTTAATTATATATGAATATTAGAAAATAAAAATTAAAAAAGGAATAAACTAGACTAAACTAAACTAAAATTAAAAAAAATAAATTTAAAAAACAGAAATGCAAAAGGAAAACACAGGTGTATGTATCAAAAAGTTCAGGTTAGAAGGTTATTATGGAATTTGATATACTGGACATCTCACTGTGACGATAAATAGGTTAAAAATTTTCTATATAATAATAAAAAATTATCTTTAAAAAAATGAGCCATGATAGTGGGAACAAATTAATAATAAAAATTTTCCTATGAAGTAGTTGTGATTGTTCTCTTGTTGTCTTTTTATTTTTTTTTTCCTTTCCCAGTTGGTTTCCTGGCGGAGGGGCCTGCCACTTGGGTTTTCAGTCAATGATGTTTTCTGAGTTAAGTCCTCCCACCCCCCTCAAGGGGGTGGGCTCTTAGGAAACTGTTTTTTTCAGGCTTTTGTTCTCTGGAGGTTTTTATATTTGTTCACTTTTGTTTTTCTCTCTTGCCTTGAGGGCTTTTGATGGTTTTTGTAGGTTTAGAGGAAAGCAAACTGTACCCTGACCTCCGTCTCAGAAAGAAGCCTCAATCTGGCTGCAGAGCCCAAATAAATCCCCCCTTCAACACTGGCAGAGCAGGTTCCCAGTCGCGGTCCCTGGGGACTCGAGATTTTTTGCTTGTACCCAAAACTACAGCAGTGGCGGCTGTCTGGGCAGCTCCAAACTGCCAGAGAAGTTCCAAGCAGCAATCGCACACTGAGATTTTCCCACTGGCACAAGCTGGGAGTGCCTGGTCTTTCCAGGTCCGAGAGTACCAGGCTGGTGCCTGTGCCATCTCTCTCTGGGGAGGGCGCAGGGCATGACTTGGACTCTGATGGCATGGCAGGGCACTTGCATGGGGACTGCAAAAAGGCTGTGCTTCTGTTGGCTGGCTGGTGGTTCAGGGACCAAGACCTGGTTTCTCTGCCGCACTCTTTCTGGCTATGCACCAGGGGTCGCTCTCCTGGGTCTGGGGACTTAAGCCCCTGACCCTAACATCCCAACTTTTGCAATTTCTCCCCAGTGATCCTTTGCTCTTCTTCAGTGCTTTCTACCATACTTCTGAGATAATGCTGGTCCCCAGAAGCAGGGCACTCTCGTATTGGGATATTACTTTCCAGTGGGTCATCTCTGGTAGCACCCTCCCCCTTTTGTTTATCTTCCGATATCATTCCTACTTTCCCACTCCGCTTTACCTGCCCACTGGCATCTTCTGCTCTGGTAGAGATCCAGACGTGTATAATGCGGGTCTCAGGCTGATTTTGTCGGTGAGTGGAGTTCAATAGAAGTAATCAGCTCACTTTAGGTCCAGGTTGAAAGGCAGCCTCCTCCTACTTCTCCGGCATCTTGTCTCCAGTATAAACATTTTAACAATGTTTTTTTTCTAATTGAATTAATTTATTTTTTTTTTCAGAGAAACAGTATTCATTATTTTTTTCACCAACCCAGTGCTCCATGCAATCTGTGCCCTCTATAATACCCACCACCTGGTACCCCAAGCTCCCACACCCCCGCCACTTCAAACCCATCAGTTCTTTTTCAGAGTCCATAGTCTCTCATGATTCACCTCCCCTTCCAATTCCCCCCATCTCCCTTCTCCTCTCTAAGACCCCTTGTCCTCCATGATATTTGTTATGCTCCACAAATAAGTGAAATCATATGATAATTGACTCTCTGCCTTTTTCATTCAGCATAATCTCTTCCAGTCCCGTCCATGCTGCTACAAAAGTTGGGTGTTCATCCTTTCTGATGGAGGCATAATACTCCATAGTGTATATGGACCACATCTTCCTTATCCATTCGTCCGTTGAAGGGCATCTTCGTTCTTTCATAGTTTGGCGACCGTGGCCATTGCTGCTATAAACATTAGGGTACAGATGGCCCTTCTTTTCATGACATCTGTATCTTTAGGGTAAATACCCAGGAGTGCAATTGCAGGGTCATAGGGACGTTCTGTTTTTAATTTCTTGAGGAATCTCCACACTGTTCTCCAAAGAGGTTGCATCAACTTGCAATCCCACCAACAGTGTAAAGGGTTCCCCTTTCTCCACATCCTCTCCCACACATGTTGTTTCTTGTTTTGTTAATTTTGGCCATTCTAACTGGTGTAAGGTGATATCTCAATGTGGTTTTAATTTGAATCACCCTGAGGGCTAGTGAAGATGTACATTTTTTCATGTGTCTGATTGCCATTTGTCTTCATTGGAGAATTGTCTGTTCATATCTTCTGCCCATTTTTTGATATGTTTGCCTATGTCCTATGTGTTGAGTTTGAGGAGTTCATTATAGATCCTGGATACCAACCTTTTGTCTGTACTGTCATTTGCAAATATTTTATCACATTCCGTGGGTTGCATCTTTGTTTTTTTGACTGTTTCCTTTGCTGTGCAGAAGCTTTTGATTTTGATGAAGTCCCAAAAGTTTATTTTGGCTTTTGTTTCCTTTTCCTTTGGAGACATATCTTGAAAAAATTTGCTGTGGCTGATATAGAAGAGATTACTGCCTGTGTTCTCCTCTAGGGTTCTGATGGATTCCTGTCTTACGTTGAGGTCTTTTATCCATTTTAACAATGTTTATTCTTCTGATCCATGAGCATGGAATGGCCTTCTGTCTTTTTTGTTTTCTTGAATTTTTTTCATGAGTGTTCTGTAGTTCCTCGAGAAAAATCCTTTACTTCTTTGGTATGGTTTATTCCCAGGGATCTTATGGTTTCAGTGCCATAGTAAATGGAATTGATTCTCTAATGTCACTTTCAGTATTTTCATTGATAATGTAGAAGAAGGCCACTGATTTCTGTACAATGATTTTGTATCCTGCCACATTATTGAGTTGCTGTATGAGTTCTGGTAGTTTGGAGGTGGGGTGTTTTGGGTTTTCCATATAAAGTATGTCATCTGTGAGGAGAGAGTGTTTGACTTCTTCATTACCAATTTGGATACCTTGTATTTCTCTTTGTTGTCTGATTGCTGTTGCTAGGATTTCAAATAGTTTGTAGAACAAGAGTGGTGAGAGTGGGCATCCTTGTCATTTTCCTGATCTCAAAGGGAAGCCTGTCAGCTTTTACCCATCGAGGATGATATTCACTGTGGGTTTTTCATAGAAACATTTTATGAAGTTGACTAATGTTCCCTCTACCCCTATACTTTCAAGCATTTTAATCAGGACCGGATGGTGGATTTTGTCTAATGCTTTTTCTTCATCAATGGAGAGGACCATGTAGTTCTCCTCTCTATGTTTCATAATTTGCTCTATGACATTGATTGATTTGTGAATGCTGAACCATCCTTGTAACCCAGGTATAGATCCCACCTGGTCATGGTGGATCATCTTTTGAATGTACTTTTGGATCCTGTGAGCTAGGATCTTGTTGAGAATCTTAGTATCCATATTCATCAGTGATATTGGTCTGAAATTCTCCTTTTGGTGAGGTCTTTGCCTGGTTTGTGGAGCAGAGTAATGCTGCCTTCATAAAAAGGGTCTGGGTGTTTTCTTTCTTCTTAATTTTTGGAATGAGCTTCAGGAGAAGACATGTTATTTCTTCTATGAAAGTCTGGTAGATTTCTCCTGTGAATCCATCAAGTCCTGGGCTCTTGTTTATTGGGAGGTTTTTGATCACTGCTTCAATCTGGTTACTGGGTAAAAGTCTATTCATGTTGTGAATTTCTTCCCGGTTCAATTTTGGGATTATACTTTTCTAAAAATGCATCCATTTCACAAAGGTTGCTTAGCATATTGGCATACAACTGTTTAATTTTTTAAATTATTTTCAGTGTAATCATATTCAATGTTTTAGCACAACTCCCAGTGTTCCATGCACTCCATACCGTCTCTAATAAGCACCACTTGGTTCCCCCAAACTCCCACCCCCACCCATGCAAAGACCTCAGATTCTTTTAGAGTCCATAGTCTCTCATGGTTCACCTCCGCTTCCAATTTCCCTCAACTCCCTTCTCCTCTCCATCTCCCCTTGTCCTCCATGGTATTGTTTATGCTCCACACTTAAGTAGAACAATATGATAACTGGCTCTGTCTGCTTATCTTATTCCACTAAGCATAATCTCTTCCAGTCCC
>NC_081569.1:0-41836 GCF_022355385.1 Mustela nigripes
ACAGCAATAGCCATCAGGAAAATACAAATCAAAACCACAGTGAGATACCACCTCGCAACAGCTGGCATGGCTAAAATTGTCAACACAGGGAAAACAAATGCTAGCGAGGACATGGCGAAAGGGGAACACTCTCACACTACCAGTGGGAGTGCACACTTGTACAACCGTTCTACCACATGTTATCGAGTTTCTTCCAGAACTTAAAAATAGACAACACAGCAATTACACTGCTGGGTATTTAACCCAAAGATACAGATTGTGGGGCATCTGGGTGGCTCAGTGGGTCAAGCCTCTGCCTTTGGCTCAGGTCATGATCTCAGGGTCCTGGGATCAAGCCCCGCATCAGGCTGTCTGCTCAGCAGGGAGCCTGCTTCACCCACCCCCCACCTGCCTCTCCGCCTGCTTATGATCTCTCTCTCTCTCTCTCTCTCTCTGTCAAATAAATAAATAAAATCTTAAAGAAAATAAAGATTGAGTGAAAAATAGTGGCATCTGCCCCCCAGTGTTCATTACAGCATTATCCACTCTGGCCAAACTATGGAAAGAGCCCAGATGTCCATAGACAGATGAATGGATAAAGAAGATGTGGTTCATATCTAGAAACGCAATATTATTCAGCCATCAGAGAGGAGGAAGACCAACCATCACATACACCTGGATGGAACTGGTGGGTATTACGCTGAGTGAAATAAGTCTATCAGAGAAAGATAATCGGCACATGGGTTCACCCGTGTGTGAAATAGAAGAAATGCCTCAGAGGATCAGAAGGGCAGGGAGGGAAAACTGAATGAGAAGTCATCCAAGAGGGAGAAAAACCATGAGAGACTCTTCATTACAGAAACAAACTGAGGGTTGCTGGAGGGGAGGTGGATGAGGGATGGGGTAACTGGGTGGTGGGCATTAAAGATGGCACGTGATGCAATGAGCACTGGGCAGTATACACATCTGATCTATTATTGAACACTACATCTGAAACTAATGGTGTCCTATAAGTTGGCTCACTGAATTAAGTTAAACAAAAAAAAACTCAAGCAAACGCTCCTAAAAATTTGTATGGAACCACCAAAGATACTGAGCAGCCAATGCAATGTTGAGAAGAAAAACAAGACTGAAGGAGTCACAATTCCAGATTTCAAGTTATACCACGAAGCTGTGGTCATTCTAACAGAATGGCACTGGCACAAAAATACACACAGCGACCTAGGGAACAGGATAGAAGTTCAGATATAAATCCGCAATTGTGTGGCCTATTAGTCTTCCACAAAGCAGGCAAAAATATCGAATGGAAAAGAACAGTCTCTACGGTGTTGGGAAAACAAGACAACTATGCACAGAAGAATGCAATTACTCTGCTTCCTTATGCCATACAGACACAGAAGCTCAAAACAGTTTCAAGACCTCAGTGGGAAACCTGAAACCATAAAAATCCTACAAGAGGGTACAGACCGTAACTTCTTGACATGGACCAAAGCAACATTTTTCTAGACTGTCTCCTGAGGCAAAGGAAATATAAGCAAAAATAAACAACTGGGACTGTATCACAATAAGGTTTCCACACGGCAGAAGAACTAGGAAGAAGTAATAATAATAAGAAAACCTACTGAAAGGGAGAGGATATTTGCAAATATCCTATGCAGTAAAGAGATAGTGTCCATTCACAGACCTGTACCCCTGGGGATAAAAATATATGTTTATCAAAAATTAAAAATTAAAAAAAAAAGAGATAGTGTCCAAAATATGTGGAGTGGATACAACTTAACACGCAAAAAAAAAACAAATAATCCAGTAATCCAGTTAAAAAATAGTCCAAAGACATGAACAGACATTTCTCCAAAGAAGAAATGCAGATGGCCAATGGTCCCATGAAAAGAATTTCACCATCATCCAAGCTCAGGAAGATGCAAATCAGAAATACAATGAGATCTTGCCACATACTGTCAGAATGGCTCCCATCAACAGCACAAAGAACAGCAGGTGCTGGGAGGAGGTGGGGAAAGGGGACCCTCATGCACTGTTGGTGCAGCCACTCTGGGAAACAGTATGGAAGGTCCTCAAGGTGTTAAACGTAGAGCTGTCTTGGGATCCAGCAACCACACGACTGGGTATTTACCCAAAGTATATGAAAACAGTAACTCAAAAGCATACACGCACCTCTATGTTGCTTGAAGCATTATTTACAAGATCACAATATGGAAGCACCCCACTGTCTGTGGATAAAGTGCTAAATGAGAAGACAGATGTGTACACACACACACACACACACACACACACACACTGCAATATTATTCATCCATAAAAACAGTGATATCTTGCCATTTACAGCCCCATGTAATGGATGTACAACCACAGGATGGATGTAGAGAGGATTATCCTAAGTGAAATCAGTCAGTCAGAGAAAAAATACCACAGGATGTCACTCTTGTTTAGAATTGAAGAAACAAACATACATAAATAAAGGAGAAAAAAGAGACAAACCAAAATACAGATTCTTAATAGAGAACAGACCGATGGTTACCGATGGGGAGGTGGCTGAGGGATGGGTGAAACAGATGAAGGGGACTGAGACTACCCTTTTCCTGATGAGCACTGAGTGATCTAGAGAATTACTGACTCAAGCTAGTGTATACCTGAAACTCATATAGCAATGGATGTCAACTCGACTGGAATTAAAATAAACAATAAAAAAGATTTTTTTTCCAGTAACCTATATGAAAAAGCTTTGGTACACAATGTCCGCATGTTCTACTTGGGAGTATTTCCTTGACAATATCCATTCATTCTATGCCTGGAATTCAAATTTCACAGAATTCTTCTATTTTCCCTGTTAATCCTAGCCCACAGGAGCCATGACCCCTTTCCATCCAGGACCAGCACCTATGCATTCAAGAGAGTGTAAGTAGAGATAGAAGCCACGTCATAATCCAGAAAGCTATTACTGTTTCTATTTTAGGATGAGATGGTCACAGAGTGTGGGACAGGTTTCAGAGCAGGTTTGTTCTCTATCCCGGGTCACTAATTCAGTGGTCCTTCCCTAGATCCATTTGGCAAATAGGTTCCCTGTGGACGAGCGTGCTTCCAAGCACATCCATTGGAGACACAAAGGTGGGTGGGCTCAGTGCAGGATAGGAAGCAGGTCGAGTACAGACAAGGGTACAATCCCTCCCCTGATCCAGGAACTGCCATGGGTGTGGCTATGGGAGACAGAAGCAATGGCAAACCACCAAGCTCACCAGCTGAAGGCAGGAAGCACAGGTCAAGGGATCTTGAGATGCAGGGCATGGAGGCTGCTCTGAGCTCCCTCTGGGAGGGAGGGGGGAGGCATGAGAAAGAGAAACTGCCTGCACCTCATGCCAGCTCATGCCAGCTGCTCACTGCTCCCAGCACACATCAGTCTACACAGCTGACACAGCCCGGGCTTAGGATGGGCTGGCTCGGGTCCCTCAGCGCTCAGTGGGACAGCTGGCTACAGAGCTCAAGGACATGCTGAGAGAGGTGGCAGAGAAGGCTGTCCCTCCCAGGTCAACACCTCTTTGAGCAGACAGCCCTGCAAGACTTCTGAAAACCCACTGAGAGGTTCAAAAGACATGCCATAGATGAAGTAAGGCATGGAGACACAGAAAACAATAGTATTATTAAGGTCAGAGCTATCAGCTCATGACGTGGGGACAGCTTCCCTGAGGAGGACTGAGGGGAGGGCAGGCCATCCTGAGAAGGAAGACATGGCTCTACTGATTGGGGACCTGCAGCCCCCTTCCATGGCAGGGCATCGTCCTCACCTCACAGGGGACTGATGGAAGTGTTCCATCAGGGGACTGACAATTGCTGACTCTCGAGAAAGCTACCCTGGCATCGGGTCGCACAAGGCAGAGGATGAGGGCCTGATGGAGGCCTGGGGGGAGGGCAATGGGGCAAGAGCAGAGGTTCATGGCCATTAATATGATGAAAAATAGAAGGCAGCTGATACACTAACCCTAACCCTAACCCCTAACACTAACACTGAAAGTAACCCTAAGACTAACCCTAACCCCTAACCCTAACCCTCACCAACAACGAAACACTATATCGAAGTTGCCATGCCCCTAGGCCTTAACACTAACCCTAGGCTGGGTATACAGACTTAGGTGCCCAAAGGACTGGCCGCCAAGACTGCCAGACTACGGATGCCTGAGACCCTGTCTGGCACTCCGCTGGCCACCAGGGTGTTATGGTGCCATTTGGAGCTGCCCAGAAACCTCAGAGTGGGAGAAACCTGCATATTCCCAGAGGCAAGTCCAAGCATCTTCGCCCCTCCTGAACACAAACCCGAACTCAGGTGCATCACCTGCCACCTGCCCTCAACTCAGCCAAGTGGGAAGCCTGCCTCAGCACTGGCAGATCGAGCCTGCCATGCCCCGAGACCCTAACCCTAACCCTAGTTGGGGTTTTCAGTCTTCCATCTCAGGAGGCCTAGCCCGCAAGTCCCCTGGATTTAGGACTCCTGAGTGACACTGCAGGACTCCAACCATCAAGCAGAATGATACCTTGCAGTTTAGAGCTGTGCCAAACCCTCAGAAGGGAAGAAAACTTCAACCCCCCTAAGCCACCCCTACCATCAGCAGCCCCCCTGCCATACAGCCGGATTCTGCTGAGCTGTCAGATGCATGCCCTCAACTCAGCCCTGAGGAGAGTCCACCTCAGCACTGGCAGATCGGGCCTGTCATGCCCCTAGGCCCTAACCCTAACCCTGGGTGAGGTGTACAGGCTTCCTTGCCCAGAGCCCATCAGACAGGGGATGCTTGAGATTCCCGCTAGCACTCCACCATCTCCTAGGACAGAATGGTGCCATTTGGAGCTGTGCAGAAATCTCAGAGCAGGAGAAAACTGCATGCCTCCCGAGGCCCCGCCAGGATCTGTGACCCACCCCCCCACCCCAGGAGCACAAACCCAGAATCCAGCCCCCGCCTCACACATGCCCTCCAATCAGCCCACCAGGGAGACTGCCTCAATACCAACAGATTGGGCCTGCCATGCCCCTAGGCCTAAAACCTAACGCTAGTTTGGGTTTTTAGACTTCCATCCCAAGAGGCCTGGACCCCACACCCACCAGATTAAGGACTACTGAGCGACATCACAGGACACTGCCTACCACGCAAGTAGAATCCTTGTGGTTTGGAGCTGTGACAGACCCTCAGAAGGGGAGAAACTGGTATGCCCCCCATGCGACCCCCACCATCGACACCTCCACCCCCAGTATAAAGCCAGAATCAACCACGCTGCCAGATTCACAACATCATCAAAGCCCTGAGGGGAGCCTGCCTCAGCGATTAAAGATCCGGCCTTCCATGCCCCTAGACCCTAATCCTAACCCTAGTTTGGGTTTTCAGGGATCCATACCCAGAGCCCTGCTCTTGAATCCCTCCATATGGAGGACCTCTGGGCCATAAAGCAGGACTCCTCCTGTGACCCAGAATGAAACCTAGCAATTTGGATCTGCACAAAATCCCAGGAGAGGGAGAACCCTCCATGGCCCCATAATTTGCCCCCATCATTTGACAGTCCTCGGGGACACAAACTCTAGCCAGAGAAACCGCCTGATCCTTGCCCTAACTTCAGATCCCGGGGATCTCGCCTCAGTGTCTGAAGATCGCGCCTGCCATATCCTGGGCCCTAACCCTAGCTTGGGATTTCAGATTTCCATGCCCACAAGCCTTCCACACTGTGGACTCCGGAGCCACACCACACGATTCTGCCTGCCCTGCAGAAGGAAACCGTGCCCTATGGAGATGCAAAACACCCCAGATTAGGAGAAACCTGCACGGCCCCTGAGGCCACCCCACTTTCATAGGCCATGCTGATCACTAATGCGTAGTCTGACAAAGGCTAAGCCCTGCCCGATCTCGAGTCAGACTCATAGATAACTAGCCTCAGAGCCAACCATGGGTGTGCCATGCTCCTGGGCCCTAATCCCAATGGTCTTGTGTTTTCAGGCATCTGTCCCCAAAGGCCTGGTCATAAGTCCCTGCATATGGGGGACCACTGAGCCACAAAACAGAACTGGTCCGACACCTAGAAAGGAAACCTTGCTATTTGGAGCTGTGTAAAACCCTCTGAGGAGGAGAAACCTGCATGGCCCTTGAGGCCACCCGGACATGGGGAAGCCACCCTGGACACAAACCCTCATTGTGACCCTGAGTTTGTACCCATTTTCAACTCAGTGTCCTGGGTAGCTCGTCAGTGAGTGAGCAGATCAGACCTGTCATGCTGCTAGGACCTAATCCTAACCCTAAGTTGGATGTCCAGGCATCCATCCCCAGAGCTCTGCTCTCAAATTCCTTCATTTGGGGGACCCCTGAGCCATGATAAAGGACTCCTCTTGTCCCCCAGAATGAAACATTGCTATCTGGAACTGTGAAAAACTCCCAGAGTGGGAAAAACCTCCATGGCTCCATGAAGCTACCCATCCATTTGGCGGCCCTCATGGACACAAACTCCAGCCTGAGCGACCGCCTGACACTGACCCTAACTTCAGATCTTGGGAATCTCACCTCAGCATCTGCAGATCAGGCCTGCCATGCCCCAGGCTCTAACTCTAACCTAAGCTTGTCTTTTCACACTTCCATCACCAAAGTCCTGGACGACAAGCCCTCCAGACTGGGGATTCCAGAGCCACACCACAAGACTCTGCCTACTTTCCAGAAAGAAAGGCACATGAGCCCCAAAACACACTACCACCATCGGCAGTGCCCCGGACATTATGCTGGATTCTGCCACGATGGGAGATGCATGTCCTCCACTCAGCCTTGAGGAAGCCCGCCTCAACATCAGCATATCGGAGCTGCCATGCCCCTAGGCCTTAACCCTAACCCTAGGTTGGGTGTACAAGCTTCCATACCCAAAGGCCTAGCCCCCAAACCCGCCAGACTGGAGACGTCTGAGACTCTGGTAGTCTGCCGGGTGCCTTTGGTGTTATAGTGCCATTTGGGGCTGCTCAGACTGCAGAGGGGAAGAAAACTTCATGCCCCCCAAGGCAAGCCCCAGTATATGTGCTCCTCCTGGACACAAACCCAGATTCACACAAGCCTATCGTCCGTCCTCAACTCAGCAAACCAGGAAGCCCTTCTCAGCACTGGCAGATCAGGCCTGCCATGCCCCGAGACCCTAACCCTAGTTTGGGTTTTCAGTCTTCCATTCCAAGAGGCCTAGCCTCCAAGTCCCCCGGATTAAGGACCCTTGAACGACACTACAGGACTTCAACCACTATGTGGGATGAAATCTTGCAGTTTGAAGCTGCCGAACCCTCAGAGGAGGAAAAACCTCCAAGCTCCCATAAAGCTACCACCACCATTGGTGACAAACAAGGCCATAAAACTGGTTTCTGCTGAGCTGCTGGACACGTGCCCTCAACTCAGCCTGGAGGGGAGCACACCTCAGCACCGGCAGATTGGGCCGGCCATGACCTTAGACCCTAACCCTAACCCTAGGTGGGGTGTACAGCCTTCTGTGCCCAGAGGCCTGTACGCCAAGCCCATCATACTGAGGATGCCTGAGACTCCCGCCAGCACTCTGCTGGGCTCCTATGGCAAAGTGGTGCCATTTGGAACTGTGCAGGAAGCTCAGAGCAGGAGAAAGCTGCGTGCCCCCTGAGGATATCACCAGCTTCTGTGCCCCTCCAGACACAAAGCCAGACCCCAACTCCTGCCTGATTCCCGCCCTCCATTCAGCCCACCTGGGAGACCGCCTGAATTCCAGCAGATCAGGCCCGCCATGTCCCTAGGCCTTAACACTAATCCTAGTTTGGATTTTCAGGCTTCCATCCAAAGAGGCCTGGCCCCCATACCCTCCAGATTAAGGACTTCTGAGCGACACCAAAGGACACAGCCTGTCACACAAGTGGAAACCCTGTGGTTTGGAGCTGCAATAAACCCTCAGAGGGGAGAAACCTGCATGCCACTAAAGCCACCCCAACCATTGGCAGCCCCTATGGCCATATAACTGGATTCCGCCCCACCGCCAAATGCACAACTCAACTTATCCCAGAGAGGATCCCACCTCAGCACTGGCAGATAGGGCCTGTTATGCCCCTAGACCCTAACCCTAACCCTAGTTTGGGTATTCAGGCTTCCATTCTGAGGGTCCTGGCAACAAAACCCCCCAAATTAAGGAACCCTGACATACACCCCAAGACTCTGCTCACCACACAGTAAAAACCTGTGCCATTTGGAGTTGTTCTGACCCCTCAGAGAGGGAGAAAATGGCCCCTCTAAAGCCACTCCCACCATCTGCAGCCCCCTGGCCATAAAGCCAGATTCTGCCAAGCTGCCTGACGCATGCACTCAACTCAGCCCTGAGGAGACCCCGCCTCAACATCAGAAGATCGGGCCATCATGCCCTTAGGCCCTTACCATAACCCCCATTTGGGTTTTCAGGCTTCCACCCCAGGGGGACTGGCCACGTCCCCCAGATTAAAAACTCCAGAGTGACACCACAGGACTACACCTGCCACATGGGAGGAAAGCTTGTGGTTTGGAGCTGCACCACATGCTCAGAGGGGCAGAAACCTGCAAGCCCCCCTAATGACACCCCCGCCATGAGTCACTCCCATGGCCATAAAACTGGATTCTGCTGCGATGCCAGATCTATGCCCTCAACTCGGACCTTAGGGGAGCCCACATCAGCACCGGCACATTGGACCTGCCATGTACTTAGGCCCTAACGCTAACCCTAGGTGGGGTGTACAGGCTTTCATGCTCAGAGGCCTATCCCCCAAGCCCGCCAGATTGGGCACCTCTGAGACACACGCCGGTATAGATTAAGGATGCCTCAGTGACACCTCTGGACTGTGCCCGCTACACAGGAGGAAACCATGCCATTTGGAGCTCTGCAGAACCTTCAGGGTGGGAGAAACCTGCATGAACCCCTGACGTCACCCCCAGCCTCTGTGGCACCCCTGGACACAAACTCTGAGTCTGATGTGCCACCTGATACCCACGCTGAAGTCAGCCCACTGGGGAGCCCACCTCAGCACCAGCAGATTGAGCATGCCATGCCCCTAGGCCATTACCATAGCTCTAGTTTCTGATTTCAGGCTTCCATCCCAAGAGGTCTGGCCCCCAAACTCCCCAGATTCAGGACCCCTCTGTAACAAGTCAGAAATCTGAATGTCATGCAAAGGGAATCCTTGCCATTTGGAGCTCCACAGTTCCCTCAGAGAGGGAGAAACCAGCATGTCCCTCTAGAGCCACCCCCACCATCAGCGGTCCCTCTGGCCAGAAACCCTGATTCATCTGCACTGCAGGACGCATTCCCTCAACTCAATCCCGGAGGTATCCCACCTCAGTGTCAGCAGATCAGGCCTGCCATGCCCCAAGGCCATTACCCTAACCCTATGTTGTGTTTTCAGGCTTCCTTCCCCAGGGGCCTATCCCCCAATCCCTCAGATTGGGAACCTTGGAGCCACACTGTAGGAATCCGCCTGCCACCCAAGCAGGAAACTAGTCCATTTGGAGCTGTGCAGAACCTTCAGAGCGAGAGAAACCTGCATGTCCCCATGAGTACTCCCCCACGTTCTGCAGCCCCCCGGCTACAAACCCAGAGCCTAATGCACCACCTGACCCCCATCTTCAACTCAGCTCCGTGGGAAAACTCACCTCAGCACCAGCAGTTCGGGCCCACCACGCCACTAGCTCAGCTCTCCTCAGGGAGCCCTGCCAGCTCTAGGCAGACCTTGAACTCCCCTGTCTGCGGCAAAGCTCTGGGATCCCCCCTCCTTCTTCTCAATTTACACTGGCCCAGGCGTTCATGAGAAAGGGGGAAGTCTACTTCCTGAATACTTAACACCTCCGTTCCTCTTCTGCCATATTTCTCTCCACTTACCTTTGTACCTGGGCAAACTGAAAGTAACGTATCAATGGAATATGTACATGCTCTGAGATCTGAATCATTCACGGCAGCTTTCCTTATGCAATAGGAAACTAGTGTATCCTGCCACAGAGTGTTTCAAAATGATCATCTACAGAACAGGAGAGCAAAAGTCATTCCAGTTTTACCTCAGTCTTCATGAAGTAGAACACGGTCTTCTTCTTTTCCTCATTGACTTCAATTCTAATTTGTTTCCATGCAGTGTTTGTTCCTTTGCTTCAGGGGGAGGATTTCGTGATTCCTCACCTGCATAGAACACCCAGAGCTCATCACAACAAGTACCCTCCCTAATAGCTATCACCCATCACACACACCTGCTATCACACACACCTGCCCTCTAGCAACCCTCTGTTTGTGCTTGAAGGCTGAGTCTGTTCCCTCATTGACCTATTTTCCTCCCCTCACCATGTTTCTGTTTTCTTTCTGGAATTCCATAGGAGGAGGAGTCAAGATGGTGGAGAAGTAGCAGGCTGAGACGACATCAGGTAGCAGGAGATCAGCTAGATAGCTTATCAAACCATTGCAAACACCAACAAATCCAATGGGAGATTGAAGAGAAGAAGATCAACAATCCTAGAGACAGAAAATCGACCACTTTCTGAAAGGTAAGACGGGCGGACAAGTGAATCCAAAGTGATGGGAAGATAGACCACAGGGGGAGGGGCCAGCTCCCAGCAAGCGGCAGAGCAATGGAGCACAAAATCAAGGAATTTTAAAAGTCTGCTCCACTGAGGGACTTCGCTCCAGAGGCTTAACCAGGGTGAAGCCCACGCGGGGTCAGCATAGCCCCAGGTCCCGCGGGTCACAGAAGGATTGGGGTGTCTGAGTGTCACAGAGCTCGCAGGTATTAGAGCAGGGAAGCAGGCTACAGAGACAGAACAGAGGAGTGAGCTCTCAACTCACTCCTTGAACTGGTCACAGGCTGGGTGAGCTCGAATCATGGCTGGAGACCAGGGAGACGGGAGTGATTGAGTGCTTTTCTCTGAGAGCACACTGAGGAGTGGGGCCCCGAGCTCTCGGCTCCTCTGGGCGGCGAAGATTGGGAGGCCGCCATTTTCATTCCCATCCTTTGGAACTCTACCAAAAGCATTCAAGGGAACAAAAGTTCCCAAAAGCGAACCAGAGCAGATTACTTAGCCTGGCCCCTGGTAAGGGCGGTGCAATTCTGCCTTGGGCAAAAACAGTTGAGAATCAGTACAACAGGCCCCTCGCCCAGAAGACCAACAAGAAATGCAGCCAAGACCAAGTTCACTTACCAAGGAGAACAACAGAATTCCAGAGGAGGAGAAAGCAAAGAATTCATGGCTTTTCCCACATGATTCTTTACTCTCAGTTAATTAATTTTTTTAATTTTTTTTTCTTCAGCTAATTCTTTTTAACTTTTACCCTTTCCTCTTTTAACTTTTTTGAACTAGTTTATCTTAACAATATCTTCATCAAAATGATAATCTTTTTTGAACCTTCATTATTATAGTCACATTTTATCCTTCATTGTATCTAACTTGATTTTTTGAATACACATAGGGTTTTTCTTCTGAAAATTTGGGGTACAACTTCTTCTAATAGATCATATATACCCTAAATATACCTCTGGGCTGGTTCTAGTCTCCAGCCCAAGCAAATTCTCTTGACTTTCTTTTTCTTTATTCTCCCAACGAACTTACTTTATCAACTCCTTTTTTTGAAATTAATTTTTTTATCTTAAAGGGCATATTCCATCCCTTCATTGTGTTTACCCTTATATATGTTTTTCATTCTTTAAATTTGGGGATGTAGTTTCTTCTAAGAAACCAAAATACTCCCAAAATTAAGTGGGTGACTCTGTTCTAATCACCAGTTTAATATATTTTTTTCTTCTTTTTTATATTTTTTCTTTGTTTTCTTTATTTAATTTTTTTTCTTAACTTCTTTTTATCCCTTTCTCCCTCTCATGATTCAGGGTCTCTTCTGATTTGGTTAAAGTACATTTTCCTGGGGTCTTTGCCACCCTTTTAGTATTTTATTTGCTCCTTCATATATTCTTATCTGGACAAAATGACAAGGCAGAAAAACTCACCACAAAATAAAGGACAAGAGGCAGTACCAAAGGCTAGGGACCTAATCACTAAGGCCATTGGTAATACGTCAGATGTAGAGTTCAGAATGATGATTCTCAAGGTTTTAGCCGGGCTTGAAAAAGGCATGGAAGATATTAGAGAAACCCTCTCCGGAGACATAAAAGCCCTTCCTGGAGAAATAAAATAACTAAAATCTTAACAAGTTGAAATTTTTTTAAAAAGCTATTAATTAGGTGAAATTTCTTAGGAGTCAAATCATAGGCCATTGGTCTTTTCTTACTAATTTTGCTTACCTTAATCCACTCTAGATCCTTCCACATCCTTGCTGATGGCAAGGTTTCATTCTTTTTGAGGCTGGGTCCTATTCCATTAGATAGATAGATAGATAGATGATAGATAGATAGATAGAAGATATATCTCTCACATCTTCTTTCTCCATTCATCAGTGAATGGACATTGGGAGTCCCTCCATTGTTTTGCTATTCTTGAAAATGCTGCTATAAACATCACGGTGCTTGTACCCCATTGAATGCGCAGTTTTGTGTCCTTTGGATAAATACCAAGAAGTGCAATTGCTGGATCCTAGGGTTGTTCAGATTGTAGCTTTTGGAGGAACCACCATACTCTTTTCCAAAGAGACTGCAACAACCTGCATGCCCATGGACAGTGCTTTAAGCAGAACGTTACGTGCCTGCAATTCCCTAGGAGGAAATGGAAAACCTGTGGGATAACCTGACTCACCGAGTGTCAGGCAAGCAGCCACAGGAATTCACCCCAGGGTTCCTGAAGCCAAGCCCCTTGAAGCCACCAGAATGCCTCTCTAAGGGAATTCCCAAAGACTCTCCTTCTGACTTCACCACCCATGAAACTGCAGAGAAAATGCAGCATGTCCAACTATCTAGATGGTTCATTTAGTGAAACTAGAAGGTGAAGCTTCCCTTTTAAATCATCAAAACCTCCTCGAAATCACTTTGAATTTTCCCTCTGCCCTCATTGGAACTCTTTGGATAGAAAGACGAATCCATTAATACATCACCTTGGACAATGGAAAAGACATCATCCAAGTCACTATCTGACCACAAACAGCCACATAACTCTAGATGCCTGCCATTCCACCACAGCCTATGCCCAATGGAATAAACACTGTTAGATGAAGGAACACATTCTATGTTCAAAACACACACTGAGTCAATCTCATCTGTGATTCATGAACTGGCATGAGTCTCCTAATGCAGCTCACAATGCCTCACAGGTCTCAAGCCACAATGGCACTGTACCTCCAGACTGGGGACCCCTGAGACAGGCCACAGGACTATGCTTGCCACCCAGGACAAGACCATGCCATTTGGAGCTGCGCAAAACCCTCAGAGCAAGAAAAAACTGCATGACTCCTGAGGCCACCACCACTTTCAGAGCCCTCACAGGCCACAAAACCAGTGCCTGGTGTTCACTCTGACCCCCATCCTCAACTCTGCCCTCATCAGTGGGGGCTCTCAGGGAACCATGTGGGCCCAGCCCATGGTCGCAGATGAGTGCAATACAAACCTAGCGACAAAGAAATCCAAACACTAGGAGCATGCGTGACCACAATCACTCCACGATGCCGGACAATTCTCAAAAATTTCTGCCCAAATCAATATCAATTTGATCGGAAATCTCATGTGAATTGGCCAGAAACCTCCTTTGAACTCACATCCAGAGGCAGGAGCCCTGTGAAGCTGGCTGGATCTGAGCCATTGTCCTAAGGGTTGCAGCCAAAACCTTGCCAGAAAGAGCTCTAAACCCCAGATGCACAAGTGCTCGGAATTGCCCCAGAACGCTGGCAATCCTGGCCTTTACTCAGTCCCCTGGGTGGCCAGCCTCAGCACTGGAAGAATGCGTGTGCCATGCCCCTAGGACCTTAACCTAACCCTAGGTTGGGCGTTCAGGTTTACATCCCCAGAGACCTGGCCCCCAAGCCTTCCAGATTGGGAACCCCAGAGTTACACCCCAGGACTCCACTGCCACAAAGGAGGAAACAGTACTCTTTTGAGCTGCAGAAAACCCTCAGACGGGGAGAAACCTTCATACCCTCCTGAGGCCACCCCCACTTTCAGCACCTAAATGGGCCAGAAACATGGAGCCTCATTCTCAGCCTGAGACCCTTCCAGAAATCTCCTCTCAGCTGGGGCTCTCAGGGGAGCTGTGTGGGCCCAGTCCAAGTTTCTGGATGGTTACAACATGCACCTAGGGAGAAAGCACTCTATACAGCGGGTGTGAGTGCATCCTAAATAGCTGCCAATGCCAGCCAATTCTCATGAGCTTCTTGCCCAACTAAATATCCATCTGGGCATAAAGCTCATGAGAATTGGCTGGGAAACCCCACAGTGAAACTGCTTTTGGAGGCACAGACCTACAGGGCAACCACCTGGGCCTGGCCCATGATCTCAAGTGGTCCTGGCCCAAACCCCATGAGAAAGCAGTCTAAAACCCAGGTGCAAACATGGCCAAACACTCCCTCTACTCAGGCCCCTGGAGTGCCGGTCTCAGCAATTTCAGATCAGGCCTGCCATGCCCCAGACTCTAACCCTAACCTTAGGTTGGGTTTTCAGGCTTCCATCTACAGGGGCCTATCCCCCAAGGCCTCCAAATTGGGGACCACAGAGCCACACCCCAGGAATTTACCTGCTACCCAGATGGAAACTGTGCCATTGGAGCTGTGCCCAACCCTCAGAGCAGGAGAAACATGCACGCATCCCTGAGGCCACACCCACCTTCGGTGGCACCCATGGTCACCAACCCAGAGACTGAGGCACTGCATGATGCCCTCCCTCAACTCAGCCCACTAGAAATCCCACCTCAGCATCAGCATATCTGGCCTGCCATGCCCTTAGGCCCTAACTCTAAGTAGTTTGGGTTTTCAGGATTCCACCCTAAAGGCCTGGCCCCAAAGCCCCCGAGATTAAGGACCCCTGAGTAACACCCCAGAATTCAATCCACAATGCAGTTGTAAAATGGACCTTTTGGAGCTGTGCTGAACTTTCAGAGTGGGAGAAACCTGCATGCCCCCGTAAACCTAACACCACCTTCAGTTGCACCCTGGCCACAAAAAAGGACTCTGATGCAATGACTGACAAATCCTCAATTTGGCCCTGAGCAGATCATGCCTCCAAAATGGCAGATCAGGCCTGCCATGTCCCTAGGCCCTACACCTAAACCTAGGTGAGGTGTACAGGCTATCATGCCCAGAGGCCTGGCCCACAACCCAGCCAGATTGGGGATCCCTGAGACTCACACCAGATTTCTGCCTCCCACTGAGGGCAAAACTCTGCTACTTGGAGCTACACAGAACCCTCAGAACAGGAGAAACCTGTATGACCCCCTGAAGCCACCCCACCTTATGTGGAACCCAAGGACACAAACCTGAAATCTGACACACCTCCAGACATGCGTCCTCAACTCAGCCCATGAGGGAACCTGCCTCAGCACTGGCAGGTAGAACCTGCCATGCCCCTAGGTCCTGATGCTAATCCTAGTTTGGACTTTCAGGCTTCCACCCCAAAAGACCTGACCCCCAAACCAGCCTCATTAAGGACCCCTGAGTGACACCCCAGGACTCAGCCTCCCATGTGGTAGGAAGCGGTGCCATTTGAAGCTGCACTGAATCCTCAGAGAAGGAGAAACCTGAATACCCCACTGTAGTGACCCCCCCCACCATCTGCAGCACCCCTGGCCACAAACCCAGACTCTGAGGCACCACCTGACATGTGCCCTCAACTGAGCCCCAAGGGGATTGTGCCTCAGTGCTGGCAGATGGGGCCTGCCATGCCCCAAGTCCTAACCCTAACCCTAGGAGGGGTGTACAGACTTTGGAGCCCAGATGTCTGGTCCTTATGTCCACCAGATTTAGGATGCCTGATGCTCATGCTGGGACTCTGCCTGCCACCCAGGGCACAACTGCATTGTTTTTTTGAGCTGTGCTGAACCCTCAGAGCTGGAGAAACTTCCATGCACCCCTGAGGCCACCCCCAGGTTATGCGAATGCCTGGACACAAATCCAGAGGCTAATGCACCACCTGACACCTGACCTCAACTCAGTGCACAAGAGCTCCTGCCTCAGCACTGGCATATCAGGTCTGCCATGCCCCTAGGCCCTCACCCTATCCCTAATTTGGGATTTCAGGCTTACATCCCAAGAGGCCTAACCCCAAGCCCCCAAGATTAAAGACCCCTGGCAACACCCCAGGACTCTGCCCACCATGCAGGAATAAACCATGCTGTGTGGAGCTGTGCTGAATCCTCAGAGAAGTAGAAACCTATATGCCCCACCTGAAGCCATCCCCCACCTTCTGCACACCGTTGGGCCGCAAATGCGGAGGCTGACACTCAGCCTGCCTTCCACCCAGAAGGAAACCGTGCCATTTGAAGCTGAGTAGAACCCCCAGATTGGGAGAAACTGCATGCCCCCCTGACCACATCCCCCTCCTTCAGTGGCCCCCTGGCCACAAACCTGGGCCCTGTTGTGTCACCTGATCCCTGCCCTCAATTCAGCCACCTGGGATCCCTCCTCATGTTAGCAAATTGGGCCTACCATGCCCCTGGCCCTAACCTTAACCCTAGGTTGGGTTTTCAGTCTTCCTCCCCAGAGGCTGGGCCCCCAATTCCTCCACATTTGGACCCCTGAGCCACAACCCAGGACTCCATCTGCCACCCAGGAGGAAACTGTTCTGTTTGGAGCTGCACAGAACCCTCAGAATGGGAAAAACCTGCATGCCCCCTGAAGCCACCTCCACCTTCGGCAGTCCCCCAGGCACAAACCCAGAGTGTAATGCACCAACTGACCCTGGCCCTCCATTTGGTGCCCCAGACATCCTGCCTCAGCACTGGCAGATCAGGCCAGCCATGCCCCTGTGCCCTATCCCTAGCCCTAGGTTAGGTTTTCAGTCTTCTGTCCTCTCATGATCAACCCCAAAGTCCAATTGATGGGTGAACTATACCAGAATATTTCATGGCCCCCTGAGGCTATCCCACTTCCAGAAACCCCCTGTACACTACATGGATCCTAACCTTCACACTGACCCACGTCCTCAACTCCGCTCCCCAGGTCACTCCTCTCAGGGTGGCAGATTGGGCCTGACATGACTCTCAGCCTTAACCTGAACTTAGGTGCATTTTCTGTCTTGGGGCCCCAGAATACAGGTTACCGAAGCCCCACATATGTGGGTCCCCTGAGAAATGCCAGAGGACTCTGCCTTCTATCCAGAAGGAAACGGTAGCATTGGAACTCTGCCAAGAACTCAGAGCAGGAGAAATCTGCCCTTTCCCCGCTAAGGCCAGCCCCATCTTCTGTAGCCCCATATCTTCTGTAGCTCCATGGACACCAACCCGGAGCCTGACTCATCATGACCCATGTTCTCCACTCAGTCCCCTTGAGAGCTCTGCACAGTTCCAGCAGATCAGGCCTGTATGTTCCTGGGGCCTAGCCCTTACCCTAGGTTGGGTTTCAGGCTTCTGTCCCCAGAGGACTGGCGCACAAATCCCATGGATGGGGACACCTGAGCAGTATCTGAGATCTCTGCCTGCAACCCAGAAGGAAACCATACCATTTGAAACTCTGCAAAGGATTCTGAGCAGGAGAAATCTGCCATGCACCACTGAGTTCACCCAGTCAGCAGCTCCCTGGACATAAACCTGAACCTGACACTCACTCTACCCATCACTCTGTACTCAGCCCTCTGGATAGCTTGCCACACCACCGTCAGACTGGGCCTGCCATGCTCCTAACCCCTAACTGAAGCTTAGTTTGTGTTCTGAGCATTCCATTCCTAGGGCCTGGCCCCCTGCCCCAGGGACTGGGGTCACCTTAGCCATACCACAGGACTCAGCCTAATACAAAGGAGGAAAATGTGCCATGTAGACCTCTAGAAAGTATTCAAAGCAAGAGAAAATGTCTGCCCACCTGAGCCTATCCCAGCAAACCCACACTTTCAGTAGCCTCTTGGCCACAGACCCTGTGCCTGACCTGAACTGGAACACTCATCCTTAATTCTAGCCTCTAGGAGCCACACACGCTGTCAGCTGACTAGGCCTGCAATGTCCCTTGACCCTAACTCTATCCCTAGGTTGGGTCTTCTGGTATCCATCCCTCAAAGGTGGGCTCCAAAGCCCCAGAATTTGGGGATGCCTGAGCAATACCAGAGGACTCAGCCTTCCACCCAGAAGGAAGGTTTCCATAATGGACTCCAGTAAGTTGGTAGGTCAGTAGAAATCTGAAGGCCTATCTGTTTCCATCCCAGTGAACTCCCACTTCCAAGGGATCATGGATTGAAACCATGGACTGGTCACTCACCCTAACCCATGCCCCCAACTCAGCCCTCCAGGATGCTCACCGCATGGTTGGCAGTTCAGATCTTCCATGCTCCTAGGTCCTAATCATAACCCTATTTGTGGTTCTGAGAGGTCCATCTGTAGAGGCCTGGCTCCCAAGCCCCAGTTATTAGGAACATTTCAGCAAAACCAGAGGATCAGCCAGCCACACAAAAGCAAACTCCCTTTTTTACTCCAGACTGGACTCAGAGCATGAGAAATCTGAATGCAAACCTGAGACAATGTCAATGAACCTACACTTTCAACCACCCTCTGAACAAAAATCCCTGAGCTTCATACACACCCTAAAACTCCACTTTAACTCAGACCTTGTGAAGTTCTCCACACTTCTGGCTGATTGCATCTTCCAGGTTTCAGGGCCTTAGCCCAATGTAAGGTCTAGACATGGGTGAAAATATGAACAGACATTTCTCCAATGATGACATATATGTGACCAACAGACACAGGCATAAATGTTCCATATCACATGGCTTCTGGAAAATACAAATTTAAACCACACTGAGGTGTCCTATCACACCAGGCAGAATGTCTAAAATTAACAAGACATGAAACCACAAATGTTGGTGAGGATGCAGAGAATGGAGAAGCCTCCTACACTCCTGGTCGAAATGCATACTGTTACCTCCACTCTGGAAAACAGTACGGGGTTTCCTCAGGAAGTTAAAGGAAAGTTACCCTAAAACACAGCAATTGCACTACAGGGCTTTTACCACAAAAACAGAGATGTAGTGAAAAGAACTGGCACCTGCACCCCAGTGTTCATTGCAACAATATCCACTAGAGCTAAACTATGGAAAGAACCCAGATATCTATGGATAGAGGAATGGATAAAGAAGATGTGGTTCATATATTCAATGGGATATTACTCAGCCATCAGAAAGGATGAATACTTATCATCACATCAACCTGGATGGGTCTGGAAGATATTATGCTGAGTAAAATGTGTCAGTGAGAGAAACACAATTATCATATGGTTTCACTCAAATGTGAAATATCAGAAACAGGGCAGAGAACCGTAGGGAAAGGAAGGGGAAACAGAATGGGAAGTCATCAGAGAGGGGAAAAAAAACACAACAGACTCTTAACTTTAGCAACAAACTGAAGGCTGCTGGAGAGGAGGTCGCGGGGGAGGGTAACTGGGCGATGGGCATTAAAGAATGCCATGTGATGCAATGAGCACTTGGTATTATCGACATCTGATATATTATTTAACACTACAACTGAAACTAATGATGTATGATAAGTTGGCTAATTGAATTTAAAAATATGAAAGAATTTATATGAAAAATATGAATTTAAAAATATGAAAGAACTCAAAGAAACTACCCTAAAAATTTGTATTGAACCACAAAAGATACTGAACAACCAACACAATGTTACAAAGAAAAACAAAGCTGGAGGAGTCACAATTCCATATTTCAAATTATAGTACAAAGCTGCAGTCATCTTAACAGTATGGGACTGGTGCAAAAATACAGCGACCAAGGGAACAGAATAGAAGCTCAGACATACACCCACAATCACGTGCCCAATTAATCTTCTGCAAAACAGGCAAAAATATTAAAAGGGGAAAGGACAGTCTCTACAACAAATGGTGCTCGGAAACCTAGACAGCTGTGAACAAAAGAATGAAATTAGATTGGTTTCTTACACCATACAGACAAATAAACTCAACGCAGTTTCAAGACCTCAATGGGAGACCTGAAATCATAAAAAAAAAAAAAAAGACCTACAAGAGGGCACAGACAGTAACTTCTGACATGAACCATACATTTTCTAGACATGTCCCCTAAGGCAAAGGAACAAAAGCAAAAATAAACTGCTGGAACTACAGCAATATAAAAACTTACCACACAGCAGAAGAACAATGAAAAGGTAATAAATAGGCGGCGGGGAGAGCAATGGAGGCCGCGGCCGCCTGAGGGGCCGGCGCGCTGCTGGTGCCGCTGCGGAGCCTGCCGGTGCTGCCGGCCAGCCGCCGGCTTACTTGCGTCCGCCGCCCGCGCGGGACCGACGGTCGCCGTCCAGTCGCTCTGCCAGCCGCGGCGCCACGCGGGGACTCAGGCGTTCTTGCGATGGTTTTCCTGGTCCTGTGACCGTCATTTCTTGCAGAGGTCTGTAGTGGTGAGATTGGACCTCCTAACCCTACAGATACGTTCACAAGAGCAGTGACTCCCAGGTTTTTCTCAGCAATGTACTCCATTTCCTGGCACACTTAACCACTGATCTCCTTCTTACAAGAAGAAAATTTTGGTGAAGAGTTACCGAGCAAGGAAAGGACGTGTGGCTGTTAAGATAGCATATTTTCCTGGGGTTGTTGCCAACCTTTTAGTATTTTACTTGCCCCTTCATATACTCTTATCTGGACAAAATGACAAGACAGAAAAATTCAACACAAAAACAAGAACAAGAGGCAGTACCGAAGGCTAGGGACCTAATCAATACAGACATTGGTAATATGTCAGATCTGAGTTCAGAATGACAATTCTCAAGGTTCTAGCCGGGCTCGAAAAAGGCATGGAAGATATTAGAGAAACCCTCTCGAGAGATATAAAAGCCCTTTCTGGAGAAATAAAAGAACTAAAATCTAACCAAGTTGAAATCAAAAAAGCTATTAATGAGGTGCAATCAAAAATGGAGGCTCTCACTGCTAGGATAAATGAGGCAGAAGAAAGAATTAGTGATATAGAAGACCAAATGACAGAGAATAAAGAAGCAGAGCAAAAGAGGGACAAACAGCTACTGGACCATGAGGGGAGAATTCGAGAGATAAGTGACACCATAAGACGAAACAACATTAGAATAATTGGGATTCCAGAAGAAGAAGAAAGAGAGAGGGGAGCAGAAGGTATACTGGAGAGAATTATTGGGGAGAATTTCCCCAATATGGCAAAGGGAACGAGCATCAAAATTCAGGAGGTTCAGAGAATGCCCCTCAAAATCAATAAGAATAGGCCCACACCCCGTCACCTAATAGTAAAATTTACAAGTCTCAGTGACAAAGAGAAAATCCTGAAAGCAGCCCGGGAAAAGAAGTCTGTAACATACAATGGTAAAAATATTAGATTGGCAGCTGACTTATCCACAGAGACCTGGCAGGCCAAAAAGAGCTGGCATGATATTTTCAGAGCACTAAACGAGAAAAACATGCAGCCAAGAATACTATATCCAGCTAGGCTCTCATTGAAAATAGAAGGAGAGATTAAAAGCTTCCAGGACAAACAACAACTGAAAGAATTTGCAAACACCAAACCAGCTCTACAGGAAATATTGAAAGGGGTCCTCTAAGCAAAGAGAGAGCCTACAAGTAGTAGATCAGAAAGGAACAGAGAATATACAGTAACAGTCACCTTACAGGCAATACAATGGCACTAAATTCATATCTCTCAATAGTTACCATGAATATTAATGGGCTAAATGCCCCTGTCAAAAGAACAGGGTATCAGAATGGATAAAAAAACAAAACCCATCTATATGTTGCCTCCAAGAAACTCATTTTAAGTCCAAAGACACCTCCAGATTTAAAGTGAGGGGGTGGAAAAGAATTTACCATGCTAATGGACATCAGAAGAAAGCAGGAGTGGCAATCCTTATATCAGATCAATTCGATTTTAAGCCAAAGACTATAATAAGAGATGAAGAAGGACACTATATCATACTCAAAGGGTCTGTCCAACAAGAAGATTTAACAATTTTAAATATCTATGCCCCCAATATGGGAGCAGCCAACTATATAAACCAATTAATAACAAAATCAAAGAAACACATCAACAATAATACAATGATAGTAGGGACTTAAACACTCCCCTCACTGAAATGGACAGATCATCCAAGCAAAAGATCAGCAAGGATATAAAGGCCTTAAATGACACACTGGACCAGATGGACATCACAGATATATTCAGAATATTTCATCCAAAAGCAACAGAATACACATTCTTCTCTAGTGCACATGGAACATTCTCCAGAATAGATCACATCCTCGGTCCTAAATCAGGACTCAACCGGTATCAAAAGATTGGGATCATTCCCTGCATATTTTCAGACCACAATGCTCTAAAGCTAGAACTCAACCACAAAAGGAAGTTTGGAAAGAACCCAAATACATGGAGACTAAACAGCATCCTTCTAAAGAATGAATGGGTCAACCAGGAAATTAAAGAAGAATTGAAAAAAATCATGGAAACAAATGATAATGAAAATACAATGGTTCAAAATCTGTGGGACACAACAAAGGCATTCCTGAGAGGAAAACATATAGCGGTACAAGCCTTTCTCAAGAAACAAGAAAGGTCTCAGGTACACAACCTAACCCTACACCTAAAGGAGCTGGAGAAAGAACAAGAAAGAAACACTAAGCCCAGCAGGAGAAGAGAAATCATAAAGATCAGAGCAGAAATCAATGAAATAGAAACCAAAAAAACAATAGAACAAATCAACGAAACTAGGAGCTGGTTCTTTGAAAGAATTAATAAAATTGATAAACCCCTGGCCCGACTTATCAAAAAGAAAAGAGAAAGGACCCAAATAAATAAAATCATGAATGAAAGAGGAGAGATCACAACTAACACCAAAGAAATACAACCTATTATAAGAACATACTATGAGCAACTCTACGCCAATAAATTTGACAATCTGGAAGAAATGGATGCATTCCTAGAAACATATAAACTACCACAACTGAACCAGGAAGAAATAGAAAGCCTGAACAGACCCATAACCAGTAAGGAGATTGAAACAGTCATTAAAAATCTCCAAACAAACAAAAGCCCAGGGCCAGACGGCTTCCCGGGGGAATTCTACCAAACATTTAAAGAAGAACTAATTCCTATTCTCCTGAAACTGTTCCAAAAAATAGAAATGGAAGGAAAACTTCCAAACTCATTTTATGAGGCCAGCATCACCTTGATCCCAAAACCAGACAAGGATCCCACCAAAAAAGAGAGCTATAGACCAATATCCTTGATGAACACAGATGCGAAAATACTCAACAAAATACTAGCCAATAGGATTCAACAGTACATTAAAAGGATTATTCACCACGACCAAGTGGGATTTATTCCAGGGCTGCAAGGTTGGTTCAACATCCGCAAATCAGTCAATGTGATACAACACACCAATAAAAGAAAGAACAAGAACCATATGATACTCTCAATAGATGCTGAAAAAGCATTTGACAAAGTACAGCATCCCTTCCTGCTCAAAACTCTTCAAAGTGTAGGGATAGAGGGCACGGCACATACCTCAATATCATCAAAGCCATCTATGAAAAACCCACCGCAAATAACATTCTCAATGGAGAAAAACTGAAAACTTTTCCGCTAAGCTCAGGAACACGTCAGGGATGTCCATTATCACCACTACTATTCAACATAGTACTAGAGGTCCTAGCATCAGCAATCAGACAACAAAAGGAACTTAAAGGCATCCAAATCGGCAAAGAAGAAGTCAAATTATCACTCTTCGCAGATGATATGATACTATATGTGGAAAACCCAAAAGACTCCACTCCAAAACTGCTAGAACTTATACAGGAATTCAGTAAAGTGTCAGGATATAAAATCAATGCACAGAAATCAGTTGCATTTCTCTACACCAACAGCAAGACAGAAGAAAGAGAAATTAAGGAGTCAATCCCATTTACAATTGCTTCCAAAACCATAAGATACCTAGGAATAAACCTAACCAAAGAGACACAGAATCTATACTCAGAAAACTATAAAGTACTCATGAAAGAAATTGAGGAAGACACAAAGAAATGGAAAAATGTTCCATGCACCTGGATTGGAAGAATAAATATTGTGAAAATGTCTATGCTACCTAAAGCAATCTACACATTTAACGCAATTCCTATCAAAGTACCATTCATCTTTTTCAAAGAAATGGAAGAAATAATCCTAAAATTTATATGGAACCAGAAAAGACCTCGAATAGCCAAAGGGATATTGAAAAAGAAAGCCAACGTTGGTGGCATCACAATTCCGGACTTCAAGCTCTATTACAAAGCTGTCATCATCAAGACAGCATGGTACTGGCACAAAAACAGACACATAGATTAATGGAACAGAATAGAGAGCCCAGAAATAGACCCTCAAATCTATGGTCAACTAATCTTCGACAAAGCAGGAAAGAATGTGCAATGGAAAAAAGCCTCTTCAATAAATGGTGCTGGGAAAACTGGACAGCCACATGCAGAAAAATGAAATTGGACCATTTCCTTACACCACACACAAAAATAGACTCAAAATGGATGAAGGACCTCAATGTGTGAAAGGAATCCATCAAAATCCTTGAGGAGAACACAGGCAGCAACCTCTTCGACCTCTGCCGCAGCAACATCTTCCTTGGAACAACACAAAAGGCAAGGGAAGCAAGGGAAAAAATGAACTATTGGGATTTCATCAAGATCAAAAGCTTTTGCACAGCAAAGGAAACAGTTAACAAAATCAAAAGACAACTGACAGAATGGGAGAAGATATTTGCAAACGACATATCAGATAAAGGACTAGTGTCCAGAATCTATAAAGAACTTAGCAAACTCAACACCCAGAGAACAAATAATCCAATCAAGAAAGGGGCAGAGGACATGAGCAGACATTTCTGCAAAGAAGACATCCAGATGGCCAACAGACACATGAAAAAGTGCTCCATATCACTCAGCATCAGGGAAATACAAATCAAAACCACAATGAGATATCACCTCACACCAGTCAGAATGGCTAAAATCAACAAGTCAGGAAATGACAGATGCTGGCGAGGATGCGGAGAAAGGGGAACCCTCCTACACTGTTGGTGGGAATGCAAGCTGGTGCAGCCACTCTGGAAAGCAGCATGTAGGTTCCTCAAAATGTTGAAAATAGAACTGCCCTATGACCCAGCAATTGCACTACTGGGTATTTACCCTAAAGATACAAACATAGTGATCCAAAGGGGCACGTGTACCTGAATGTTTATAGCAGCAATGTCCACAATAGCCAAACTATGAAAAGAACCTAGATGTCCATCAACAGATGAATGGATCAAGAAGATGTGTTATATATACACAATGGAATACTATGCAGCCATCAAAAGAAATGAAATCTTGCCATTTGCGACAACATGGATGGAACTAGAGCGTATCATGCTTAGCGAAATAAGTCAAGCAGAGAAAGACAACTATCATATGATCTCCCTGATATGAGGAAGTGGTGATGCAACATGGGGGCTTAAGTGTGTAGGAGAAGAATCAATGAAACAAGATGGGATTGGGAGGGAGACAAACCATAAGTGACTCTTAATCTCACAAAACAAACTGAGGATTGCTGGGGGGAGGGGGTTTGGGAGAAGGGGGTGGGATTATGGACATTGGGGAGGGTATGTGCTTGGGTGAGTGCTGTGAAGTGTGTAAACCTGGTGATTCAGAGACCTGTACCCCTGGGGATAAAAATATATATTTATAAAAAATAAAAAATTAATAAAAAAAAGAAAATGTAATAAATAGAAGACAACCTACTTAATGGGAGAAGATGTTTGCAAATATCATGTGCAATAAAGGGGTAGTGTCCAAAATATGTAGAGCTGATACAACACAACACCCCAAAAACAATCAAGTTAAAAAATAGAAGAAATGAACAGACATTTTCCCAAAGAAATACAGATGGCCAACAGTCACGTGAAAAGATGTTCACCATCACCCATCAACAGGAAAATCCCAATGAAAAGTTCCATGAGATATTACTTCATACTATCAGAATGGCTAACAGCACCAGCACAAGAAAACAGATGTTGGGAAGATGTGGGTAAAAGGGAACCCTCTTGCACTGTTGGTGGGAATGCAAGCTGCTGCAGTCACTGTGGAAAACAGTATGAATGTTCCTCAAAACGTTAAATATAGAAATACCTTATGATCTAGCAATCACACTACTGGGTGTTTAGCCAAAGAATATGAGAACAATAACTCAAAAGGTTACATGTGCCCCTATGTTTCTTGCAACATTATTTACAATATTACAATATGGAAGCAACCCAAGTATTTCTTGATAATTTGGTAAATGAGATGATGCATGTATACACACACACACACACACACACAGTGGAAAATTACTCAGCCATAAAAAGAATGAAATCTTGCCATTTGCAGACGCATGGATGGAGCTAGTGAGTACTGTCCTAAGTGAAATCTGTCAGTCGGAGAAAGACAAATGCCTTTCGATGTCATTCTTACATGGAATTTAAGAAACGAACATACATAAAAAAAGGAGAAAGAAGATACAAAACAAAATACCGACTCTGTGGTTACCAGAGTGGAAGTGGATGGAGGGATGAGTGAAATGGATGACGAGGACTAAAAGTACACTTTTCTTGATGACAGCTGAGTAATATATAGAATCACTGAATCACTATATTGTACACCTGAAACTAATATACCACTGTATGTTAACTCTACTTCAATCAAAATAAACAATAAAAAAGTTGTTTCTTTCAGAAAACTATTTGAAAAAGCTCCAGCTATGCAATGTTCATAAGACTTACTTGAGAATATTTACTCTACAATAATTATTCACTCTATGCCTGGAATTCAAATTTCACTGAATTCTTATACTTTTCCTGTTAATTGTAGCCCACAGGAGCCATGGTCCCTTTCCATCCGGGGTCAGCACCTATGCTTTCAAGAGTGTAAGTAGAGACGGATGTCACTTCACTGTCCAGAAAGCTATTATTGATTCTTTTTTCGTGTGAGATTGTCATAGAGTATGAGACAGGTTTCAGAGCAGGTTTGTTATACACCCTGGATCTTCACTTCAGTGGTCATTACCTGGATCTATTTGGTCGATAAGTTCCTGTGGATGGGCTTGCTTCCAAGCACATGCCTGGAAGACAAATGTGGGAGGACTTGGTGTGGGACAGGAAGAGGACCAAGTGCAGACAAGGGTACGATCCCTCCCCTGATCTAGGAATGGCCATGGGAGTGGGTATGGGAGACAGACACAACAGAAACCACTAAGGTCACCAGCTGAAAGCAGGGAGCCCGGGTCACAGGATCCTGAGATGCTTGAAGTCTGTTCTGAGCTATCTCTGGGCAGAAAGGGAAGAAGGAAAGAGAAGGAGAAATTGCCTGCACCTGGCCCATGCCAGCAAGGTCCATGCCCATGTCATGCCACCACTACTGGTACACATCAGTCTACACAGCTGACCCAGCCTGGGCTCAAGATGAGCGGTCTTGGGTCCCTCAACCCTCAGTTGGACAGATGGTTGAAGGGATCAAGGACATGCTGAGGAAGACGGGAAGGAAGGATGACCCTCCCAGGTCATCCTGTCCGAGGGTCATCCTGTCCTTGAGCACGCAGCCCTCCAGGACTGCTAAGAACCCACTGAAAGTTTTGAAAGACATGCCATGGATGAACTAAGGCATTGAGAAATAGAAAGTGATATTCGTTTTTAAGTTCAGAGCTGTCAGCTCATGAAGTGAGAAGACCTTCTCTGAGGAAGACTGAGGGGAGGGCAGGTCAGGCTGAAAAGAGAGATGTGGCTTTCTTGACTGGGGACCTGCAACCCCCTTCCAGGGTACGGTGTTGTCCTCACCTCAAAGGGGATCCATGGAAGTGTCCCATCAAGGGACTGACTGAGCTGCCTCTTGAGAAGGTATCCTGGCATCAGGATACACGGGGCAGAAGAAGAGGGCCAGATGGAGGGAGAGCAATATCCTGGAGGCCATGGGGCAAGAGCAGAGGCTCATGACCATAAAGATGATGAAAAATAGGAGGCAGCAGCATGGGAGCTGGCACAGTGCTCACAGCTACAGTGACTGGATGCCTTCTGTGCCAGGTATGGTTGATTTCAGTGGGCTCCAGACTAGTCCTGACCACAACCCTAGGAAGTGTGCAACACTACCGATCTCCTCTCCCCATGCTGCTACTAGGAATCACAGTCACAGACCCTGGTCAATTTCTATGGAAATAAAGGAGTGGCTCTCCGGCACACTGCCCCTCTGGTGGTGGTCCAGTGCAATCCTTGTGGTTGGCCAGACACTGCTGTCTACCTGTCTCCACACAACTCAACAGACAGGAGGGTGTCCCTGACTTCCACAGGACCTTATGATATAGATTAACAGACCCAACTACCCATTCCACCACCAACACCCAGTGGGTCACTCAAGACCTCAGCTATTTTCATGAAGCTCACCATGTCACTTTCAAATAAAATTCTGTTCCTGCACAATACCATACACCCTGGTTGCTGACCTGGGGCCATGCCATTAACCCACATGGCACCTTTCTGTTAGAGAAGCCCAGCTCTGCACCTCAAAGAAAATGTTTCTAATGAACTGCAAATCCATCAGGAATACAGTGTGAATGGTGGTACACTGCCTGCATGGTAGTCAGTAATTCTAACAAGGGTTGATCACCCCCCACCATCTCACCAACCTTCCACTGTATGGAGCTCATTCTCTGCCCTCAGAAAAAAGCCCAGTAAACAAACCTTTATCCTGAATGCTCCCTTCACCTTCTGATCCAAATCTTATCCAACGACAATGGTATGAAACTAGAAATCAGTCACAAGAAGAAAATGGGATAGTCAAAAATATGTAGAGATTTAACAACATGCTACTAAACTACCAACAGTCAAAGAAGAAGTCATAAGAAATTTTAAAAGTACCTCAAGACAAAAAAAAAGAACCTACAAAAACTTATGGGATGCAGCGAAATTAGTTCTAAGGCGGAAGTTCATAGAAATTCAGGTCCTCATCAATCCACAAAAAAGCTCCCCTATAAACATTATAATTTTACATGAGAAAGAAGTATTAAAAAAAAAAGAAGAAGAAGCAAAACCCCAAATCAGTAGGAATAAGGAAATAGCAAAAAGGAATGTGAAAATAAATACAATGGTGACTCAAAAGACAAAAGATCAATGAAAATAAGAGCTACCTTTTTTGGAAAGATAAAATTAACAAACTTTTAGCTAGACTCACCAAGAAAGAGAGAGGGCTCAAAAACAATCAGGAAAGAAAGATGATTAATTCCTGTCTCACACAAAAATCCTAGAGAACACAGGCAGCAACCTCTTCGACCTCCAACAGAGCAACTTCTTTCAAGATACGTCTCTAAAGGCAAGGTAAACAGAAGCAAAAATGAACTTTTGGTACTTCATCAAGATGAAAAGCTTGGAAAAAATAAACAAAACTAAAAGGCAACCTGTAGAATGGGAGTAGATATTTGCAAATGCTATTACAGTTAAAGGTCTGGTATGCAAAATTTACAAAGAATTTTGCAAACTCAACACCCAAAATACAAAGAGTCCACTCAAGAAATGGCCAGAACACATAAAAAGACACTTCTCAAAAAAAGACATGCAAATGGCTAACAGAAACATGAAAACATTCTCCACGCCACTTGCCATCAGGGAAATAAAAATCAAAACCACAATGAGACACCTCCTTACACCAGTTAGAATGGCAAAAATTAAAAGATGGGGAACAACAAATGTTGGTGAGGATGTGAAACATCTTACACAACAGTGTAAGAGGGAATCCTCTTACACTGTTGGTTGGAATGCAAGCTGATACAGTCACTCTGAAGAGCAATATGGAATTTCCTCAAGACATTAAAGATAAAGCTACCCAGTGACTCACAAATTGCACTCCTGGGTATTTACCATATGGATTTGGTAAAAAGAACAGGCACATGCACCCCAGTGTTCATAGCGGCAATGTCCACAATAGCCAAACTGTGGAAGGAGCTGAGATGTTCTTCAACAGATGAATGTATAAAGAAGATATGATTCAGGGGCCCCTGAGTGACTCAGTGGGTTAAGCCTCTGCCTTCAGCTCAGGTCATGATCTCAGGGTCCTGGGATCGAGCCCTGCATAAGGCCCTCTGCTCAGTGGGGAGCCTGCATCCCCCCTCTCCCTGCCTGCCTCTCTGTCTACTTGTGATCTCTCTCTCTGTCAAATAAATAAATAAAATCCTTTAAAAGAGACGAAGATGTGGTTCATATATACAATGGAATATTACTCAGCCATCAGAAATGATGAATACTTACCATTTGCATGGACGTGGATGGAACTGGAGGGGATTATGCTAAGTGAAATAAGTCAAGCAGAGAAAGACAGTTATCATATGGTTTCACTCAGATGTGCAATATAAGGGAAAACACAGAGGATCATAGGGACAGGGTGGGAAACCTGAATGGGAAGATATCTGAAAGGGAGAAAAACCATTTGAGACTCTTGACTCTGGGAAACAAATTGAGGGTTGCAGAAAGGGAATTAGGCAGGGGATGGCATAACTGGGTGGTGGGCATTAAAGAGGGCATGTGTGGTGATAAGCACTGGCTGTTATACTCTATGAATTACTGAACTAATTAAATCATTAATAATGATTCTTTGAACATTACATCAAAAACTAATGATGTAATATACCTTGTCTAATTTGAATTTAAATTTTAAAAAGTGAGAAACTTTTAAAAAAGGAACAAAAGATGATCCATGACAATGAATACCAAAAAAATACAAAGGATCATAAGAGTACTATGAGCAAGTAGGGGCCAACACACTGGACAACCTAGATGAAATGGATAAGTCCCTCCCAACAACCTAGAAAGACTGAACCATGAAAGGAACAAAATCTGAACAGACTGATCACTAGTAAAAAGATTGATTTGATAATCAAAAACCTCCCAAGAAACAGATATCCAAGACCAAAAATTTTCACTGAGGGGTTCAGCCAGACAGTAGAAGAATTAATACAAATCCTTCTCAAACTCTTTAAAAAATAGGAGAGGAGGGCATCCGTTCAAACTCATTTGATGAAGCAAGCATTATCTTGTTACCAAAACAATTCAAGAAAAGGATTCAAGAAACACTACAAGAAAAGGAAACACCAATATCCCTCGTGAACACAGATGTCAAAATCCTCAAGAAATTAATCAGCAAACCGAATTCAACAATACATCAGGAGAACCCCACAGCATGGTCCAGTGGGACTGATTCCAGTGATGCAAGGATGGTTCGACGTCTGCACGTCCGCCAATGCGGTGCGCCGCCTTAACCAAATAAAAGATAGAATCACAGGACTGTTACAATAGATGCAGAAAGAGCTTCTCACAAGATTGAATATGCGTTTATGATAAAACCCTAAACCATCTGGGTATTGGGGGAACATACCTCAACCCAATAAAGGCTCTATATGTTGCCTGAAGCACTGGGTGTGGTATATGAACAATAAATTCTGGAACACTGAAAAGAAAATTTTTAAAATAAATAAATAAATTTTTTTAATAGGCCCTATATGAAAGGCCCATAGCTGACACCATACTCAAGAGTAAAAAGCTAAAAACTGTCCCACTAAGACCAAGAACAAGACAAAGATAGATGCCCACTCTCACTACTTTCATTCAACATAGCACTGAAAGTCCTAGACAAAACATTTACACAAAAAAAGATATGAAATCCAAACAGGAAAAGAAAACAGTCACTATTTGCAGATGACATGATACTATATATAGAAATGCCCAAAGATTCCACCAAAAATTTGTTAGAGAAAACAAATTCAGTAAAGCTGCAGGATACAAATTTGGCATACAAAGACCTGTTGCATTTCTTCTTTTAAAGATTTTATTTATTTATTTATTTGACAGAAGGAGCATGAGCACAAGCAGGAAGAGCAGCAGAGGGAGAGAGAAAAGCATGCTCCCTACTGAGCAGGGAGCCCGACCAGGGGTTTCATCCCAGGACCCCAGAATCAAGACCTGACCTGAACACAGATGCTTCACCAATGGAGCCATCCAGGTACCCCAACTTGTGTTTCTATATACTGAAGACAAACTTTCACAAAGAGAAACTAAGAAATCAATGCCATTTACAATTGCACGGAGAAAAAAAATATCTAGGAATAAGAGTAACCAAGAATAAGAAAGACCTGGTACACTGAACACATGGTGGAAAATAAAAGAAGTGCATGTGTGTCTCGGGAAGGGGAGGAATGTGTGGGTCAAAGAAATGGAAGATGACACAAATTAACAGAAGCATATGCCATACTCATTAGCTGGAAAAGTTAATAATGTTAACATGTTCATCATACCCAAAGCAATCTACAGATGTGATGAAATCCCTATCCGAATCCCAATGACATTATTCAAAGAAATAGAAGACAGTTCTAAAATTCATACAATCTCACAAAAGACCCCAAATGCCCAAAGCAATCTGGAGAAAGAAAGCTGCAGTCACCACACTCCCAAATTTCAAGCTAGAATACAAAGTTATGGTCATAAAAACAGTATAGTATTGGCATAAAACACACACACACAAAATAGAATAGAACAAAATAGAAAGCTCAGAAACGAACCCACACGTATATGGTCTTAACTTACAACACAAGAGCAGAAAATGTAAAACGCGGAGCGGACTGTCTCTTCTGTGAATGATAATGAGAAAACTGGACACTAAATGCAGAAGAATGTAACTAGATCACAACAGCGCACACAGGAATTTTAAAATGGATGAATGAATTGAACATTAGACCTGAATCCATAAACCTCCAAGAAGAAAACACAGGTAGTAAGCTTCTCAACATTGGTTTTGGCAAAGTCTTCAGATCAGACACCAAAAGCAAAGGCAACAAAGGCAAAAATAAGCAAATGGAACGACATCCAACTGAGATCTTCTTCATGGCAAAAGAAACCATCAAAAATTTAAAAGGCAACCTATCCAATGACAAAAAACATCTGTAAGTCATAAGCGTGAGAAGAGGCTAATATCCAAAATACACAAAACACATACAAATCTAAACAAAAACTAAAGAAAAAATGGGGAGAATATGTGAATAGGTACTTTCCAACGATACCATACAGGTGGCCAACAGACACAGAAAAAGTTGTTCAGCATCACTAATCATCGTCAGGGAACTGTAAGTCAAAACAGGAGTCAGCTGTCACAACGGTTGGAATGGCAATTGTCCCAGAGACAGACACCAGCTGTGGTCAAGCATGTGTAGATGAGGGGACCCTATGGGCTGTCGGTGGGAATGTACATTGGTGCAGCCACAGTGGCAAACAGTATGGAGGGTCCTGAAAATAATAAACACAACTACCATGAGGCCCAGTGATTGCTTTATCGACTGTTTTTTGGAGAACACAAAAACACTCCCTCAAGCAGAGTGACACACTCCCATGTTCACTGGAGCATCATTCACAATAACCAGACATGGAAACATAAACCTTGAGAGCATTATGCTAAGGAACTTAGACACAGAATGACAAACACCAGATGCTCTCATGTCCATTCCACTTGGAAACAAAAACATAATGAACACATACATACTGAAAACAAATTGGGGGTGGCCAGATTCAGGGAAGTGGGGGCGGGGTGGGGGGACAGATGAAGGTGGTCAATGGTACAATGTTTAAGTGATAAAATCTGCAAGTCATGGAATGTTCTGTGTAACATGGAGACTAAAACTAACCCTGCAGGAGGGGTACAGGTTCCCCTGCTCTTTGAAAGTACAGTTTTCCTAGGAAACCTTTCACAGCAGAAATTGTGTAAAGAAGGAATTACCATTAAATTATACAGAAAAATTATTGATCATGATCAGACTCCAAAAATTTCTTCTCTTTGGCCATTCTTCAGCCTCAGGACACAACTTCCTAATGGATACCCAAAATAAATGGAGATAAAGCACAACAGATGCTCACAGACACAATTGAAAGCACTGGTGGCTGGATACGGAGAGCAGTGCCCAGGAAGGAGCTGGTTGGGGTGCACGCTGCCTCTGTAGGAGTTCCCCACAAAACAGATGCTGAATGCAATGTCCACTCTTTGACATTTTTCATAAGAGGGATATCCTCTTCAGGTTTCTTCCTGCTACTGAAGCTGGGTAAAAACGTAGATCCTTCAAAAGAGCCAAGTGTCTTACCATGAACTTTGAAAACATGGGGGAGACTTATACTTGAAAGTTGCTGAGGGGGTAGAAGTTCAGAGTTCTCCCAGACACGAACATCGGCAGGTCCACTGTGAAAGGCTCCTTCCTCGGCATGTGGAACACAGACTCCCTCCTACTCCCAGAAACCTCCTCCTTCCCCTCACTTGAGGCAACCAACAAGAGCTGGGAGTTCTCTCAATTCCTCCTTTCTCCCATTCCCAATATCCAGGCCATCAGCAAATCCTGTGAACTCCGTCTTCAAAAAGTACCCAGAATAGGATTAACCACTCCTTCCAAGGCCACCTGTCTGGTCCACACTAGAACCCATCTCTTGCCTGAGTTCCTAGAAAAACTTCATTACTGACCTCCCTTATCCACCCTCAACTCTGTGTCATCTGTTCTCAACACTGTAGGCAGGATGGCCCAGTGAAACAAGGTTCCATGGCGTCACAGCCCTGTAATGGCTTTCTGTCACCCTACTGTCACCTACCAGATGTCACATCCTAAGCTGCCTCCTGTGGCCAAAGGGCCTTCTTGCTGCTCCTGGACATACCTGGTATGCTCTTGCCCTGGGGCTTTTGCACATGCTTTTCCTTCCATTTAGAAGGCTCTTGATGTGATATCAGTCACCTTCTTTAGGTCTTGATTCAAGTATCACCTTCCTAGTGAAATACCAACTTTCCCCTATGTGAATATCAACCACAATCCTACCTCCCTTTCATCACCCCAGCCCTGCCTCCTGCATTATATTTCAAGAGCAGTTATTACAATCAACATTCCATCTTGGCAAGGGAGAAACAGAGGCCTACATGGATGGTTTCCCTTCTGACTCACTCCAGTTTCCTAGTCCAGAGCCCTGGGGGAAAAGGTGACCAGAGCTCTTGCACAGTCAAGATTCCTGGGCCAAGGGGTCCACCTCATGCACCCTCAACATCATCAGGAAAATGAGCCATAAGGGGAATCCACTTGCACACGAAACCTGAAACCAGATACCTTCATTGATTACAGGTGAGCACACACACTTGCTCCCCTTGCCTGATGAGCTCACCTGAGAAAGCTGAGCAGAAAAGCATCCCAGGGCCCCAATCTCCCTCTGTTCCAGGTCCTGGGAAACAGCCATCGCTCCTCCCTCCACCAGCCACCTGTGACTGACACCCAGCATTCTCCTGTGGTCAGGCAGAATGGTGCACCTCTCCCTCTTTCCTGGGATGTCATCACAAAGCAGACTTTGTTGCACAGTTTTCAGGAAGAAACCTGCATCAGCAGCAGCAGGCTGCCCAGGTTTGGCCTTGCACATCAGGACCCAAGCAGAACTAGAGCTTCATGGAGACTGGTGTGCTCTGCGGCCTTGGAACCGAATAGCAGGAGCTGAGATTGAACTTCCAAATGAAAACTGGCCTCTTCCACATAGCACAGGAAAGTGGAGGATTTCTCAGGGGTGTAGCTCTGGAACAAGTGCTGCTGCTGGTTGAATTCATAGACACCAGGCAGAGAACGCCTGCTGTGCCTCATCTGAGGAAGCAAGGGGCACCTGGGCAAGAACCAATAAGGTTGCCTGTGGGCTGCTTCCCACCAACCACCCTGCTGAGCCGAGGGCATGAGAACCAAAGAGAAAGTAACTATAGTGGTACATCTGCAGCAGTAGGTCTGGCCAGGGAGCAGAGCCCTGTCCCTGGAGCAGGATGGCCCGACTTCAAGAGGGATGGTCCACCACCATTGCCTCACATTCTCCCAGATGTCTGATCTGACAATGCTTCCAGGCTCAGATCTGCTCACACAATGAGTCATAAGATCCAGAGACTGCACATGCTTTTCCTTCCATTTAGAATGCTTTGAAAATGTAGGGGAGGGGGTAGAAGTTCAGTGTTCTCCCGGACACAAACATCAGCTGGTATGATCCCTACCACCATCTCACTTTCATGAGAAATGCAGAATGCTACCTAGTGAAGGGTTAACACCTACTTTTGCCTTCTCTCATATTTCTCTCCCCTTACCTCCTATCTGGCAAATGGTAACTAAACTACCAGTGGAAACAGAATGTGTTCTGAGATCTGACACTTTCATTATAGCCTTCTGAGGACTCCTTGTGCAATAAAATACCATATCTCATGACAGGGGGGTTTAACACTATTTTTTTAGAGATTTTATTTATTTACTTAAACAGAGATCACAAGCAGGCAGAGAGAGAGGAAGGGAAGCAGGCTCTGTGCTCAGCAGAGAGCCTGATGTCAGGCTCAATCCCAGGACCCTGAGAAGATGACCTGATCTCTACCGAAGGCAGAGGCTTTAACCCACTGAGCCACCCAGGCACCCCCGGGGGGGAATGGTGGGGGTTAAAACTATTATTTATAGAATAATACAGCCAAATCATCTGATTTTTACTTGCTCTTCAATACACCTTACACTTTCTGTGTAAAAAGCCTTTCCATAGATATTACCTGCCAGCAGCTTCATAAGGATGAAACAGAAGCTCTGTGGGATAAGCTAACTCACCTAGGGTCAGGCAAGCAGTTGCAGAACTCACCCCAGGGCTCCTGGCACCAAGCTCCTTGGAGGCAGCATGCATCTATCCATAAGAATTTCCAAAGTCTCTCCTTCTGACTCTACCACCAAACAACCTGCAGAAAAAATACAGCACATCAAAATATCTAGAGGATGCATTTAGTCAAACTAGAAAGCCAAGGTCAACTTTTAAACAGTAAATGGCTACTTTGAATAATTTTGATGTTTCCCTATACCTTAATTATAATTATTTTGATGAAAAGACTGATCAATTAGGAAACATCACCTTTGACAAATGACAAGACATTATCCAAGTCTGTATCTGATGACAAAAATCCACCCAACTCTAGATGTTGGCCACCTAACTGTACCCTAGGCCCAACGGAATAAACCTTGTTAGATGAAGGATCAAATTACATGTTAAAAACACACAAAGAATAAGTCTCATCTTCCCTTTCCAATAAGTGATTTCCTCAGAAACAGATGTTCAGATGATATTTTGTAAGCAATAAGTCAACAGAAAAAAGGGTATTCCCTGCAATGTTCTACCTGCAGGGAAACTGAGTAACTCTTGCACCAAATCCAGAATGCTGACAATGACTTAAATTTTACTTCATGACTCAACTGGAGGAAAGAGAAAAGCCCAGGAGGTTTGAGTTAATGAGAAGTTTTACCTCTACTCCTGACATGGATGTGACATTGCGCCCACTGTATCTGCTGCTTTCTCTGAACATCAATGTCCTGCGACAAGCAGCATCACTGACCCAGATGCTGGTGTTCAAAACTTCAGGTTTTGTGGAGCCAGAGCAGAGAAATGTTGCCAGGTGGGCACAAGCAGGCATCTGCAACCTATGGCCTGCACATCTGTTTCAGTTCCTGGGAGAAGGGGAAACACACCCTTGTTGCTTAAGTGATAATTATCTTCATCGGAAGTAGACTGATGACTTATTTTTTGGAAAAGTGAAATTACTGTTCCAATTGAACACCTCAACTCACCTGTTCCTCATACAACTTGAGGAAGGTCTGGTTTAATCCAGCTTCCAGGCCCCCAACTGGGGACGCTCCTGCAGGATCCTGACAGCCTATGACCACCAACCCCAGGGCACGAGGTACAGTGCTGAAGTTGGGGGACTACTCTGAGGTTTGTTGCCACCACACCTGTGCTTGGGGGGACGGGAACCTGGAGTACCCTCCTGCACAATCCTGTCAGGATTGTGCCACCATCCATGAGGGACACAGGGAACAATGCTAAAATGGGGGGATGCCTCTGGGGCTGTTACCACTACACCTGTGCTTGGGGCGGGAGACAGGAACCTGGAGGACCCACCTGCATGATCCTGACAGGCCATTACCACCGTCTCCAAGGGACACAGGGCACAATGCTGAAGTTGGGGATGGCTCTGAGGTTTGGTGCTGCCAGACTTGTGTCTGAACAAGGGGACCCTTGTGAGCTGGAGATGCTGCTCAAGGTCCATTACCTGCACTGTGTCAGGGACCGGGTTACCACCCAATGACGTGGGGACTGTGTGCCATCCTTACATGCACTTTTCCCAGGGAACACCGGGAAACCTGAAATGTCCACAACTCATCCCACAAAACCTGGAACGAGTGGGCGCCCTAGAGTTCAGGGATCTGGGGGATACGGCCAATTAACGGATATAGGGCAGAGAAGACTTTCAAGGGGAAAAGGAGAACTCATCTGAGTTTTCAGAATTAGCTCATTCCATGCCCCCTTCCAGTACCTCCACCTGCCACGTGGGGCTCAACCTACCCTCCAGGTCCCCACCCCGGCCCACAGCGTGTACTCACCCACCAGGGAATCCCCACAGGTCAATCTCACCTTCTCCTGCCTCGCGGGTGCATCCTGGAGCAGCTGGGGGCCCACCCACAGAAAGGTAGCTCCACCCCCACACGGTGATTGGTCAGGGAGGGTGGTGCCCCAAGCCCACTGATTGCTGCGCCTGCCTGCATTATACCGGTGCCTTCCTGTAACTGCAGGTGATCCTGGAGGCCCTTCCCACCTGTACAGCTGACTGGGCCACACAGGCATGGGCGGAGTTTGGGGCGGGGCCCCCTCACACAGGGCCCCTTCCCCACATCCCTCTAGCTGCGGACCACCCTCAGAGCCTTGCCCCTTCCCTGCCTGCACCAACACTTCCTGAGGAGCTGTGCCTGGCTCCTGACAAGGTCAGCTGTTCTCAGACCTTCTGAGGCTTGGGCTTCAGGAAATGCCATGGTTTCCCACATTTCCAAGACAATTGTAAGACCCAAATAGTAATGCTCCAAGTAGGAAGAACTCTCACCCTGGGAGTGGATAGTGCTTCTTAGACCTTCAAAGCACCCTCTAGGATGAACCCATTTGTGCTGCAATATATATACATGTGCCTGCTTCTGCAGGGAAGCTCCAGGATGAACGAGAACTGCACTTCTGTGCTGTTGGAGCTGTAAACCAGGAATACTTTTCATTGAAAAAGAAAACATATTGTTATTATTGACAGTAATGACAAACGCTTTTAAACATTTTAGAGAGAAAGGAAGAGAGTTGTATTCAAACCCAAGTCAGGACAGCTGCCTGGGAGACACAATCTTCACAAAAAAGTGAGAGCTCATGGCACCTGGGTGGCTCAGCCTTTAGGTGTCTGCCTTCAGCTCAGGTCATGATCTCAGGGTCCTGGAATCAAGCCCTACATTGAGCTCCACATCAGGCTCCCTGCTCAGTGGTAACCTGCTTCTCCCTCTCCCTTGGCTTGTGGGTGCTCTCCCTCTCTCAAATGAATAAATAAAATCTTAAAGAAAAGGAGGACTCCAGGGAAGGGACATTTGGGGCAAATTTCTATATTTTGTTTTGTTTCACATACAGAGTTATACATCATCATGAGGAAGAACATTCCAGAACTTTTTCATACGTTTTCAGTATGTGCAAATCAGTATGGCTTTAATCTTATGGGAGCAGGAGAGGTTCTTGTTTTTCTTATCTTTATGTTTGCAATGGCAGTCTTTCGTTATCTTTTTCTTCTCAAAGCAGATGTGAAACATGTGCTTAGGGCAGAAATAGGGCCCATGTTCTGAGGTTTTGCCCCATCATTTTGATCTTGGGAAAATGTTAAGGGATAGCTTCCCTGGGAGCCCAGGATCTTGGGAAAATGTTAAGGCATAGCTTCCCTCGGAGCCCAGGATCTGGATAGTAAAAGATAAAAATTCTCATTATCATTCTTAGTACTTCTAAAGGGAAGAACTTGAGATAAAAGCACCTTTAACAATAGTACCAAGTAATCAAAATGATGTCTACAGAAGTTTACCTGTTCCATGGTCAACACAGATAACAGAAATGTTCACAGACAGACACTGGGCTCCTCCCCTTCTCCTGCCCAAATCTCTGAGGCACACAGATAATTTAAGTCAGAATTTTAAGATGTCTGGCACCATTCCCTTGGACTACAGAAGAAAACAGGTAGCTCATTGTCACAACACTAGTATAAACATGAAGTGTTCCTAAGGTTGGATACACTGTCTAAGTTCTTTCCTTGCAGATTTTGACTAATGTAAGTCATAGTTATACCATATAAACACTACGGTCGTTGGGAAATAAGTAACTGTAGGTAAAGGGATGGTTCAGCAATGTTTATAAGTATTATCTCCCTTTGTAGAGGAGGCTGAGCTGAGTGTTTTTAAATACTATCTCAGATCTGTCTTACAGCACATTCTGAACATACCAGAGTCTGAATTAAGTTTAAAAAGGTAATTCTTTCAGTGACTTTAATATCAGAAAAATGTTATAATGTTTCTATTCTTTTTTTTAAGATTTTATTTATTTATTTGACAGAGAGAGATCACAAGTAGGCAGAGAGGCAGGCAGAGAGAGTAAGGGAAGCAGTCTCCCTGCTGAGCAGAGAGCCCGATGCGGGGCTCGATCCCAGGACCCTGGAATCATGACCTGAGCCAAAGGCAGAGGATTTACCCCACTGAGCCACCCAGGCGCCCCTATAATGTTTCTATTCTTAAAGATCTTTGAGTATATTATTCAGAGGTCCTCCACTGAGATAATTATCTTAATGATCATGATTGCAGAGGATAAAGGCCAGCTGAATCTGTTCCAGTTGGCCATGCAAGAAAACCCTTAGACTTGAGATGTTTTCAGATTGAGAAGACCATGGATAAGAGGGAAATAGTACTCTGTATGGAATAACAAGGGATGTTGAATCAGTTTGGGGATGCCATTTAGGTTTCTGACACTAAAACTCACTTATTTTTTTGACCCAAGCATTTTTTCTTTAATTTGAAAAATGTATTTTGCCAGAATTATTTTTATCATTAATGAAATGTAGGTACATTTTTTAAATTTATTTTCAGTGTAACAGTATTCATTGTTTTTGCACCACACCCAGTGCTCTATGCAATCCTTGTCCTCTCCAATACCCACCACCTGGTTCCCCCAACCTCCCACCCCCTGCCCCTTCAATACCCTCAGATTGTTTTTCAGAGTCCATAGTCTGTCATGGTTCACCTCCCCTGCCAATTTCCCTCAACTCCCTTCTCTTCTCCATCTCCCCATGTCCTCCATGCTATTTGTTATGCTCTATAAATAACTAAAATTCACTCTTACTCGAATCGTCACTAAGCCCCTATCTAACACCTAGAAAATGTCCCTAAAAATACCTACATCACAGTTTAGAAGTTTATGAGGGACAATGCCACAAAGTTCCAGTGTGATGGCTCTCAAGAGCAGGTGCTCAGGAAGCCATGATTACTATTTGGGTTTTTTTTTTTTTTCTTTTCTCATTCTTTTTTTTTTTTCCTATTTATTTTCAGCATAACAGTATCATTATTTTTTCACCACACCCAGTGCTCCATGCAATCCGTGCCCTCTATAATACCCACCACCTGGTACACCGACCTCCTACCCCACCGCCACTTCAGACCCCTCAGATTGTTTTTCAGAGTCCATAGTCTCTCATGATTCACCTCCCCTGCCAATTTCCCCCAACTCCCTCCTCCTATCTCCCCATGTCCTCCATGCTATTTGTTATCACAAATAAGTGAAACCATATGATAATTGACTCTCTCTGCTTGACTTATTTCACTCAGCATAATCTCTTCCAGTCCCGTCCATGTTGCTACAAA